>NW_021823700.1:20000-23232 GCF_006345805.1 Octopus sinensis | reverse complement strand
TTACAGAGAAATTATTTTGTGTAGGATATGAGCAGTTCCCATGAGCACTATCTTTTGAATTTCTGCCATTTTGGGGTTTCTTGGTATGTTAAACCCTTCTGTTTCAGATTTTAAGCCATTGATGGGTCAGGGCTATGATAAAAACCATTAATTACGTCACTAATTACTTAATTACTGTTTCATTACAATGATGCTTTGAACACCAGTTCGTGGTGACAGGTAAGAGACGTATGGTGCCGCGATGGCGTTTATATAAAGATATTTCTGACGAGGGACTCGTGTGACCCTTTGCCTCGTTCAGTCCACACCGAGTGTCATCGCGTCTCGGCTTCCATAGCCTGCAATTTCGTTTGTTATTGTGTAAATAAGTATTTCCTCATTATTTCCTATTTTCTTTTTTTTTTTGCGCTGCAATTTGTGTGGGTGGTTATACGTGAGTCTCTGCGGGTGTGTGTGTGTGTGTGTGTGTGTGAATGTGTTTGATTATATACGCGCATGTGTACAGCATTCTCTCTCTCTCTCTCTCTCTTTCCACTCTCTTTCTACTTTCTCTCTCTCTCCCACTCTCTCTATGCATAATCCATCCATACATACAGCGACACACACATACATACATACATCCACACACACATGCATATATACATACATCAAAACACACATCCATACATACATACATCAATCGATCGATCGATCAATCCATCCATCCATACATACATACACACACATACATACATACATACATACATACACACACATACACACATACATACATACACACCACACACACACACATACATACATACGTACGTACGCACGTACATACATGCATATATAAATTCATACATAAATTTCATATATAACATATATATATATATACATATATTTATAAGCATATTCTTAAACATATCTTCATCATTAAATTTTCTTTCTTGTGTTTGTGTATATATATATATTTATATATATATACACACAATTTAAATATATAAGAAAAAGAAAATGGAGATTGGAATTTTATATATATATATAATGTACTGTATACTGTATACAATATATATATATATCTATATCTATATACACTCACATGCGCTTGTTTGCATATGTGTATGTATGTCTACATGTGCGTTGGTGTATATGTGTGTGTTGTGTGTGTATGTGTATGTGTACGTGTGTGCACGTGCATTTATACATGTACTATTCAGTCTTGTTTTCCTTAACATTCTGTTCTGTTTTTGGTTGTCTTGCCTCCCACACGTTAGGCGTTGACCAGAGAGTTTCAGTACGATCTACGCCAACTCCCGCTCTACACAACTTTGATATTTTACATACAAATGTAAACATAAACACAAAAAAAAAAAATTCACCCAGCCTCACTATACACTCACAGACCCTCGTCCCTATATATATCATATATATATAATATATATATATATATATATATATATATATATAGATATATTATACATATATATACATATATATTATATATATATATATATATATATATATAGATATATATATATATATATATATATATATGTATATGTATATATATATATATATATATATATATATATATATATATAATATATATATATATATGTATATATATAACTTACATATGTATATAAACGCACATGCTCTCTCAAGAGCTAGACAAATTATTAAATGTAACAACGTAAATATATCATCATGTATTTTTTTATATTATTTTATTTTTATTTTATTCCATTCCATTTCCTTTCTTTCGAAAATTTGAAGACATTTTCTGTGTATAAATAAACTAAGGAACAATTCCTTTATTTCATCTGACTATTATTGTTATTATTATTATTATTATTATTATTATTATTATTATTATTATTATTATTATTATTATTATATTATTATACTATTCCATACATTACCAAAAGTATTTATACATATGTACGAGCGTATATATAGTACATTATATGTGTTTGTGTGTGTGTGTATTTCAAAAATTTTAGAAAAACACAATAAATGGGAAATGTCACAAAAACACAAGAAAGAGAAAACTCGTAGCTAATTCCGCATCAGTCAACGACCAAAAGATCATTACAATTTCGCGCCTTTGACGTTGATATCGTTCACTTTTGGTGAAGCCAGTGGCGAAAAGCTACCGGGAATAGCTATCGAACGTACTGGACAATGACAAAAACAAACGTGGCTAAATATAGCTGTACATATACAACAAAGAAAAGTCATGCAGTCGCAAATATATTGTGTATGAGAGCGAGAGAAAAACGGAGAGAGGACGGAGGGATCGATAGATAGATATAAATAGATATGGATATAGATATGCATATGCACACAAGCTCACACGCACAGACACACGCATGCACACACACACACACGTAAATATCGAGCAATGAGAATGAGTGCTCAACACCACATTGGTGGACAAAGATTCTTTATTTGTGGATTAAAGCTACGCGATTTTACATGATTTTTCGTGTTCTTATCCAAAATGAAGACTAACACCAATGTTACATACAATGAGCTTATTAATTGTTAAGGAACTTCTCTGCATGAAACCAATGGTAGCCGTAGTCCACAAATTAAGTATGTGTGTGTGTGTGAATGCAATGCATATCCACATCATTATCGATCTACATCTGCTTTCTATGCTGGTACTGACTGGACAGGTCCTCAAAGTCCGTGCCACTATTTATTCGAATTCACTGCCTTATTAAAATTTACAGGGCCAAATTTCGCTCATGCCTTCCATTTTCTACCATGGTGTGTCATTCCTAAAACAGCCACTTTCCAGAGTCTACCGTATGCATTTTATCTTGGTACAAACATTGTAGAAACTATTATATTATCGACAAGACTCATGAATCCTCTCGATGTTGATGTTGATATAATCAATTATTACACACACACACACACACAAGCAAGACATTTCACACATACATTGCGATGAATGTCTGCTAAAAGGAAGTGAAACTTGTTTGTAATTATGTATTTGGGGAATAATATGCCCTGGAGTGCTTAATAATGTATTGTGAAATTTGAATGTAAAAATCTACTTTCGAATATGTAATTTTGGAATGATTTGATTGTAGTAATCTATTTGGATATGATGCGATATTGAAGAATATGTAACGTGTCTGTACATATGAGTGTGGTGTGTGTGTGGTGTGTGTGTGTGTGTGTGTGTGTGTGTGTATTTAAAATGAAATGAGACAACAAAGCCAAGTCTGTGTGGAAT
>NW_021823700.1:7500-15000 GCF_006345805.1 Octopus sinensis | reverse complement strand
TTTTACTGTTTTGCTTGTTTCAGTCATTTGACTGTGGCCATGCTGGAGCACCGCCTTTAGTCGACCGCGCAAATCGAGCCCAGGACTTATTCTTTGTAAGCCTAGTACTTTTTCTATCGATCTCTATTGCCGAACCGCTAAGTTACGGCGACGTAAATACACCAGCATCGGTTGTCAGGCGATGTTGGGGGGGGGACAAACAGACACACAAACATATACACACACATACATACATACATACATACATACATATATATATATATATATATATATATGTATGTATGTATGTATGTATGTATGTATGTATGTATGTATATATATTTAAAGCCTAGCCAGGCTCATGGGCCCGGTTTCCCGGTTTCAATGGCGTACGTGTTTCCCAGCTGGACAGAACGCCAGTCCATCGCAGTGTTACTCATTTTTGCCAGCTGAGTGGACTGGAGTAACGTGAAATGAAGTGTTTTGCTCAAGAACACAGCGTGTCGCCCGGTCCAGGAATCGAAACCACAGTCATACGATCATGATGCTGAAACCCTAACCACTTAGCCACGTGCCTCCACACACACACACACACACACACCACACACACACACACCACACATATATATATATTATATATATAGATATATATATATATATATATAATATGTGACGGGCTTCTTTCAGTTTCCGTCTACCAAATCCACTCACAAGCTTTGGTCGGCCGAGGCTATAGCAGAAGACACTTGCCCAAGGTGCTACGCAGTGGGACTGAACCCGGAAACATGTGGTTCGTAAACAAGCTACTTACCTACAAACCACCCACACAAGTTAATGGCTGACAAATAAAAGAGGAATTCTGAAAGAAGTTTCTATAAAACTGTTTTTAAACATTGAATGACTATGAGGATTCACCAGAATAAAATAGTAAAGGGGTCCATAGATAAAAAAAAAAGGGGTGTTGAGAACCCTTGCGTTAGATGTATGTATTCCTATGTATTACAAGAAACAACTTTCTTCCTCTCTTTACTCTCTTTTAATTGTTTCAGTCATTTGACTGCGGCCATGCTGGAGCACCTCCTTTAATCGAGCAACTCGACCCCGGGACTTATTCTTTTGTAAGCCCAGTACTTATTCTATCGGTCTCTTTTGCCGAACCGCTAAGTTATGGGGACGTAAACACACCAGCATCGGTTGTCAAGCAATGCTAGGGGAGCAAACACAGACACACTAACACACACACACATACACATACATATATATATATATACATATATACGACGGGCTTCTTTCAGTTTCCGTCTACCAAATCCACTCACAAGGCTTTGGTCGGCCCGAGGTTATAGTAGAAGAGACACTTGCCCAAGGTGCCACGCAGTGGGACTGAACCCAGAGCCATGTGGTTGGTAAACAAGCTACTTACCATACATCCACTCCAGTTTCCTTAGTTCAACCTGTACGAGATAATGTGTTAATCAGAATACAATAGGGGTCAATATATAAAAAAAATGGTTGAGAGCCCCTGGTCTACATTATGAGGGATCACCTAGGGTTGAGTAACATTTGTCTCTCGTTTCGGAATCGATAAAAAACCCGTAAAAGTTAAGCATTGGGGTTGATGTGATCGACTAACTCCCTTTGTCCTCAAAATTGCTGGCCTTGTGCCAAAATTTAAAACCATTATAACTGATCAATTCAATAGAAATGTCAAACCGTTTGATGAATGACTTTGCAGTATTAAATACTGGTACACGGTGTTTGAGGTTCCGAGTTCAAAACGTTCCGATGCCGGCTTTGTTACTTTTATCGTTGAAAGGTCGATAAAATAAAGTACCAGTCAAGTCCTGGAGTTCGATTGACTATTTTGGTTATTGAAAATACCCTCGTTCCCACAACATCACTATTATCACCACCACCCCCCGCTGCCGCTGTCGCCGCCGCCACCACCGCCACTGCCGCCACCTTGTCCACTACAACCAATACCATCACATCATGCTATAATTATTTTCATAATAAATACTTTTAATATCATGCCACCACCATCACAATCGTTATCATCATCATCATCATCACCACCATCACCAACCATCACTATCACCATCCTCCTCTTCATCATCATCATCATCATCATCATCATCATCATCATCATCATCATCGTCATAAATTATCACAACACCGTTATTCTTGCTAGCACCACCACCACCACCATCGCTATCACCATCCTCCTCCTCTTCCTTCTCCTCTTCCTTCTCCTCTTCCTCCTCCTCCTCCTCATCATCATCATTATAACAACACCGTTATCATCGCTACCACCACCACCACCACCACCACCACAACCACCACCACCACCACAACTACCACAACCACAACCACCACCACCACAACCACCACCACCGCCGACTCCATCAAAGGGGAAATAGCTGAGATTGTTCTCCAAGAGTTGCCGGGAATGCTATTAACGTGTCTCTCATTCTGCGTGGGCAACAGACATCACTTCCTCACCGTTCTACTGGAATGGGCGGCGGCGGCGGCGGCGGAGGGGGGAAATGTCTTCGTGATAGCGATTGTGGTGGTGGTGGTGGTGGTGGTGGCGGTAGTGGTGGTGGTGATAGAGGTGCTGGTGAGGGTGGGGGTGTTGCTGGAGCTGAAGATTGTAGTGCTGTTGCTATGACGATGATGGTTGGGGAGGGTATCTTGTTGTTGTCAGTGGTGGTAGTGGTGGTCATGGTAATGCTAGTTGTGTTACATAACAGAGATGGTGGGGTGGGGTGGGGTGGCGGTGTAGTGTTTGTTAAACTCCAGGCCAACTTTGACCGAACAGATCTAAGATCAAAGGTGTTCCAACCATAACCATCTCGTCAGTTTTCGTTGTCATGTTGGTGATAGTGGTAGCGGTAGTGGCAGCGATGATGAAAGTGATGATGGTCGGGGTGGAATTGGTGGTGAAGGTGGTGATAGTGGTGGTGGTGGTGGTATTTCGTCTGCCGTTACGTTCTGAGTCCAAATTCCGCCAAGGTCGACTTTGCCTTTCATCCCTTTGGGGTCGATTAAATAAGTACCAGTTACGCACTGGGGTCGATATAATCGACTTAATCCCTTTGTCTGTCCCTGTTTGTCCCCTCTGTGTTTATCCCCTTGTGGGTAGTAAAGAAATAGGTATTGGTTGTGGCGGCTTGGTGATGCTTTATAGGGGTGGGTGGCACTATGGGTCTACTGTATAAGCCAGTATCGGTTTGGGGTCCGGGGTGAGATCTGGAAAACTCAAGGGCTGCTCCGGGCGGCACATGCTCTAGCTACGCCACTGATTCTTTGTATAGGAAGACTTTTACAAATTATGATCCATAGTGTGTTGTTTCTTGTCTTCTTTTTGATGATTTGTGCTCCAGTAGGACCCTGGTACAGTACGTGAAAGATCTAAAGCAGGAGGTTCTCAACCATTTTTTAAAAAATCTATGGACCCCTTCGATTATTATTTTATTCTGGTGAGCCGCCATAGCCATTCGATGTTTAAAAACTAGTTTTATAGAAACTACTTTCAGGATCCCTATTTTGTTTTTCACACATTAGCTTGTGTAGGTTGAATTATGTAAAATGTTCGAGAAAGAAACCCAGCTGTTTCTCGCAATACATAACCATTACATACATCTAAAGCCAAATATATTTATGGGCCCTTAGAATACTATTGGGTTGTCCGGAAAGTTCGTGCCGCTTTTTAAAGGAAAGAAAAAGGTCAAGAAATACTTGCCATTACATTTTTAATCAACCAAATATGAACCATTTTGTTCCACAATGCGTCTCCATCTTTCCTTTAACTTGAAAATACCCTCTTCCCAGAATTGAGGTGGTTTCATGGCAAAGAATTCATCAAGGTATCTTTTTATGTCATCCAAGGAATTGAAATTTTTACCATTAAGACTATTCTGCAGAGACCTGAATAAGTGGAAATCCGAAGGAGCAATATCTGGTGAATATGGAGGGTGGGGTAAAACATCCCAGCCGAGCTGCAGCAATTTTTGTCTGGTTCCCAAAGCATCAAGTGCCGAAAATGAACTTTCTTATCTTCCATTTTAAAGGGTTACATAATTAACACAGATTGGGTAAAGACCCCCTTCGGTCATGAATGACCATGGGATTGCACCTAGAAAGTTACCCTCCTAGACACAAGTCTGGGCAAGGTTGTTTATGGAAGACCAGCGGTCGCCCATGCATACCAGACTCCCCTCTCCACACCACCAGTGTTATCCAAGGGAAAGACAAAGGTCGATACAGCTTGGCACCAGTGACGTCGCAACTCATTTCTACAGCTGAGTGAACTGGAGCAACGTGAAATAAAGTGCCTTGCTCAAGAACACAACACGCAGCCCGGTCCGGGATTCGAGCTCACAACCTCACGATCTTAAGCTCGACGCTCTAACCACTGAGCCATGCGCCACACAGATTATAGGAGCATAAACCGTCTTCCACGAAAAGATAGCTTAAACTGTGCTCTAAATGGAGGCGTAGTCAAATCCTATTTTATGGACACATACATGTTCTAAAATAAGTCGAAAGGTAAGCTACTATAAATCGGCACGAACTTTCCGGACAACGCAATATTTTGCTTGCGTGGGCCTCTTTGATTACTATTTAATTCTAGTGGACTCCATCGCCATTTGAGGTTTAAAAACTAGTTTTGTAGAAACTTCTTTCAAAATTCCTATTTTGTTTTCCACACATGAACTTGTGTAGGTTGAATCATGTGAAATGTTAGAGAAAGAACCTCGCTCTTCATTGCAATACATGCAAATACGTCTAAAGCAAAAATTTTTCAGGGGGGGGTGTGCTTAAAATACTTTCATGTATCCTTAATTTACTATTTTGTTGAATGGACCCCTCAGAATCTTATATGGACCCTGGTTAAGAACCACTGACCTAAAGTATTGCTTGTACTCTAATTGGTATCGTCGTTTCTTTTTGTTAGCGAAATGTGGTAATTGTGATTTCTCCAATTATGTGTCTACGTCGATTTGTTGTTTAACTCTATCTTCCGAATGCTGAGGCGGCGTGCTGGCAGAAACGTTAGCGCGCCGGGCGAAATGCGTAGCCGTATTTCGTCTGCCGTTACGTTCTGAGTTCAAATTCCGCCGAGGTTGACTTTGCCTTTCATCCTTGCAGGGTCGATAAATTAAGTACCAGTTCCGCACCGCGGATCGATGTAATCGACTTAATCCGTTTGTCTGTCCTTGTTTGTCCCCTCTGTGTTTAGGCCCTTGTGGGTAGTAAAGAAATATATATCTTCCGAATGCGTTGCGAATGATGTGAAGAATTGTAAGCCTCAATCCGGAAAACGCAATTGACTCATTCTTAAATTTAAATAACCACCTGTGTATGATACTTAATATATTAGGTTGGCAACGAAGTTCCCGCCGTTTTTTTTTTATTTGAAATTTTTTAAAGGTTTAATATAAGATAACAACTAATTTATCAATAATGTATTCACCCTTGTTGTTTACAACTTTTTCCCAACGTTCAACAAGATTTTCAATATCTCGTTGGTAGAAATCATCCGATTTTGACTCGAAAAAAATTATCCAAAGAAACTCTCAATTTTGCATCAGTATTGAACAAAACTCCGCGCATAGCATTTGAAAGAGATCGAAAGAGGTGGAAATCCTTTGGTGCCAAATCAGGAGAGTACGGCGTGTTTGGTAGCACTTCCTAGCCATGCGTTTGAATGGTTTCCTTGGTCATATTGGTGATATGAGGGCAGGGTCGTCGTGCAGCAGAACTCCATGCTGACGATTAGGTCTTTTCTCTTGAATAGCCGTGTTAAGTCGTTCCATCTTTTGAAAATAGAGTTCTGCGTTGACCGTGAGTGGATTTGGTAGACGGAAACTGAAAGAAGCCCATATGTATGTATGTATATATATATATATATATATATATATATATATATATATATATATATATTATGTGTATGTATGTATGTATGTATGTATGTATGTATGTATGTATGTATGTACGTATATGTTTGTGTGTCTGTGTTTGTCCCCCAACATCGCTTGACGACCGATGCTGGTGTGTTTACGTCCCCGTAACTTAGCGGTTCAGCAAAAGAGACCGATAGAATAAGTCCTGGGGTCCGATTTGCTCGATCGACGTAAAGGCGGTGCTCCAGCATGGCCGCAGTCAAAATGACTGAAACAAGTAAAAGAGTAGAAGAGTAAACCAAATTTTTTATATATTTTTAATATTTTTTTTAATGGTATGTGAAGCTGATGTTATTTGATTAAACTCTTTCGGGCGGTGCTCCAGCATGACCGCAATACAATTGAGGGAAACAAGTAAGGAGATAAAACAAAACAAAACACAACAAAACAAAACCCCAAAAAAAACGATACAAGAACGTTGGCGTGGGGGTCACGGGTGGATGTAGAGGTGGAAGGCGTGTTTTGTTTTGGCTCCTTTTGTTGATGGCATATTATCACCAAGGCAACGGTACATAAAAAGAACACACCACCACCACCACCACCACCACTACCACCACCTACATTACTACCACCACCACCACTACCACCACCATCACCACCATCACCACCACCACCACTACCACCATGACCACCGCCTACACATAAAAACCACCACCACCACTACCACCATCATCACCACCACTACCACCACCACCACAACCACCACCACCACCTACTTTACTACCACGACCACCACCACCTACTTTACTACCACGACCACCACCACCATCACCACTACCACCATCACCACTACCACCACCATCACCACCATGACCGCCACCACCACTACCACGACCACCACCGCCTACACATAAAAGCCACCACCACCACCTACACAACCGCCGCTACCGCAATTTTCACCATACCACCGCACACACTCTGCCAGCAACATCCGTCTTCACCGTTTCTCTTTGATTCTTTGTTTGTTTGTTTGTTCCCAGCTTCCATCTTGAAAAAAAGGTTGTAGGCGGACATATTTTGTTTCTTAGAAGTTTCGTTGTTGTTGTTGTTGTTGTTGTTGGTGGTGGTGGTGGTGGTGGTGGTGGTGGGGATGTTGTTGATGTTGTAGTTGTTACGTTCCTAGTGTCATCTCTCTAAACACACCCATTCAATTACATCTAAAGATATGACGACGACGACGATGACGACGTTGTAGTTGATGATGATGATGATGATGATGATGGCGGTAGTGTTGATTACGATGATGATGATGATGACGATTGTGATGTTAGTGTTGTTGTTGATGATGATGATGCTGGTGATGATGGTGGTGATAGTGGCGATGATGACGATGATGATGATGATGGTGATGATTGTGGTGATGATGATGACGATGATTGTGATGATGATGACGGTGATGATGATGATGATGTTGATGATGATGACGATGATGACGATGATGGTAATGATGATGATGACGATGATGATGATGATGATGAGGGTGATGATGATGATGATGATGGTTTCACTATAAACACAAACTGTGTCTTGAACTACACATGTTCAACGCCAT
>NW_021823700.1:0-2500 GCF_006345805.1 Octopus sinensis | reverse complement strand
CAAGTAACGGGACATAAACACACCCAGCATCGGTTGTCAAGCAATGCTAGGGGGACAAACACAGTCACACGAACCACACACGCATATATATATATATATATATAATATATATATATCATTATACGACGGGCTTCTTTCAGTTTCCATCTACCAAATCCACTCACAAGCATTTGGTCGCCCGAGGCTATAGTAGAAGACACTTGCCCAAGGTGGCCACGCAGTGGACTGAACCCGGACCATGTGGTTGGTAAGCAAGCTACTTACCACACAGCCACTCCTGCACCGCCTATTGTTTCATTTTTCTATAGATATTTCCATAATCATTGCTCTGATCAACATTCCGGCCGAGTAGTTGCTCTCATGTCCTTTAAACGTGTTACCAGCTTCTTTTTCCAAACATCGTTTCTCTCTTGAGCTTCCTGCTCGTCATAAGCCTTAATATCCTAACGGCTTCTTTCCCCGAGCTGTTGTCCTCAGAAACTTATTATCATCATCTTGTTATCATCTGGTCTATAATATTCAGTCCTTTAAGCTTTCAGTCATTCAACTTCTTTCGCTTTTGCAAGCCCCTTTAAGCCCTTTATGTTCCTTCTTTATACGCTACAGCGTATAAAGTTAATTTGCAATTTTTGTCTTTATTAATTTCTTTTTTATCTGTTTACTGTTAAAAGCTCATGCAATCCATTTTTGGAGCAAAATTTTATAAACTGTCATCTCTATATCTATAAACGGCAAAATGTCTGTTTGTCTGTGTGTCTGTGTGTCCTTTATACAAATCCACAGTTTTTCACGTAAAAGGCTCACATTTTCTATGGGCTTTCAAAATTGTCTGAGGGTGGTCGTGAAGCTCTCCTCATTTCCCCAGTCGCCCCAGAAAGTTATTAAAAAAATCGATAAACTGACCCCTTATGCCCATAAGTTATGGGCATATGGGCATTGCCGAAGTCCAATGAATATCAATTACTCTCATAAAAACCTCCAACTAGCTCATAAACAACAAAACTGGCCCGGGCTGAAATGTGATAAGAAACTTAGCTCTTGATTTAGTGAGAAATTTTTACTGCGACCCGGCAACGAACAACAAGCTTTAGCACTAGACCCGGCACCGCCGGGTCATAGTGCTGGGGTCCATATTAAATTAGTTTAGTCGTGATATCTCACTCACCATTTAGATGAGTGCAAGACGTAACAACTACGTAGAAGTGGAGAGCTACAGACAAAATGGTTAAGAGCCATTGCTCTACAAATAAAGCATTTATACGTCGTTGGATTTACTTTCCTGTTGCTCTCCACCTCGTGGGATACATTGAAGAGAAGGAGAGTAAAACAACTGCATTCGATGGGAACCTGATCAATCTGAATCCATTTAAAGCATTCATCTGAGTCTACTATCGATATATGTGGAGGAACATGGCCTAGTGGTTAGAGCAGCGGACACGCGGTCGAGGGATCACGGGTTCGAATCTCAGACGGGGCGATGTGTGTATTTATGAGCGGAAACACCTAAGCTCCACGCGGCTCCGGCAGAAGGTAATGGCGAACTTCTGCTGACTCTTTCGCTACAACTTTCTCTCACTCTTTCCTCCTGCATCTTGCAGCTCACCTGCGACGGACCAGCATCCCGTCCAGGTGAGGAACCTATGCGCCAAGGAAACCGGGAAACCGGCCCTTATGAGCCAGGCATGGCTCGAGAAGGAACAAACAAAAATACTGACATTCCGTCGGTTACGACAACGAAGGTAAGACCGCAACCTGTTCACTGACAAAACTTCGTGCTGCATTTTGTCAGTAAACAGGTCGCGGTCTCAAAGCGACGAAAATATTTTGGAAAATTAAATTTAAATGTTGAAGTGAATCTAACTGATTTTGTGTGTTTCTTAAATGGCTTATAAACACCTTCCACGCTGCAATTGTTTTCGTTCCAGCACACGATCTCGGATCAGGTCACTTGCTATGCAAGTACATCTCCGTAATTGTTAATATCGCCACCATTATTCAGTAGCTTTATTTTTATTACGTGATTTCGCTGTACTGCCGAGCGCAGCTCTTTGTAACTTGGGTATGTGATGTGGTTTGTTTAAGTGTTGCTATTTTTACTGTATTGAAAGCGCCTAACGTAAGATGTGTGCAGTGTCTAGTAGTGCCATTTATACATTCATGAGTCCTGTTGTTGCTGCTGCTGTTGTTGATGGTAATATGTTATTAATTTATTGTTTTTACAGCCTCAAAGATATATACCCGTCTGCCCCACACTCGATCACGTATGCGGCCGTGTCTGGAGGAAAGGCATCTACATCCAACACATCTGTTCCTGTCCAGGCAAAACACAATGCTCCATGGAATGGGATGATAGCGTAACAGGCCGTTCGTTCCAAGTGAAGAAGTACGTCCAAGACAAATATTGCGGCCCTGCCAAAGTGGAAAGAGTGTGCGCTCCGAAAGAAATCTCATTCAGCGTGGTTTCGGCCATCAAACCGCAAAGAGAGGTCTACCGCCAAGG
>NW_021823699.1:5000-21635 GCF_006345805.1 Octopus sinensis | reverse complement strand
TATCTATCTATCTATCTATCTATCTATCTATCTATCTATCTATCTATCTATCTATCTATCTATCTATCTATCTATCTATCTATCTATCTATCTATCTATCTATATATATATATATATATATATATATATATAAAACAATTGCAGCGTGGAAGGTATATATAAGCCATTTAAGAACACACAAAACCGTTAGATTCACTTCAACAATTAAATTAAATGTTGAAGTGAATCTAACGGTTTTTGTGTGTTTCTTAAATGGCTTATAAACACCTTCCACGCTGCAATTGTTTTCGTTCCAGCACACGATCTCAGATCAAGTCACTCGCTATGCAAGTAAATCTCTCTCTCTCTCTTTATATATATATATATATATATATATATATATATATATATATATATATATGTCACGATGTGTTACCGCTATTGTATATAACTCACTTTGATATTATTCATTGTTTGATTTCACTTTTTCAATATCAGCGACAGTGGACGCTGGAAAAAGTATAAGTATTTGTGAAGGAAATCTAATCTCGGCGACAACTACGATTGTCACACGCTGACGAGAGGTCAATACCTCGAAACTCGAGTCCGTGTGTATCATAAGTTGAAGACGGGAAGGATGACTTCCCTTTGCAAATACTGACAGGACACAGAAAGTGTGTCTATGGCCAGCTGGAGGAGTGTGTCCTCCTGGGGCTAAAAACTACAGTAGCATCCACCTTAGGGGTTAGCCTATTGAAATGGCAAAAATACGTCACTATATATTATATATATATATATATATATATAATATATTATATACACATATATACGTATGTATGTGCTTGTATGTATGTATACCTGTGTGAACGTATAGTGTGTGTATAAGTATTTACCATGGCTAGACCTTGAGGACCTCAGACACAGAGGTCAGGAGGGGGTCCGACATCCTGAGCATTGAGTCGAAGATGCACAAGCACGGATTACGCGCTTGTTCGGATGAATGATCAAAGGATCATTACACAAATGCTATATGGCGCAAAAAGCGGAAACCAAGATTACGGTTTAAGTATGGCATAAAGTCCTCGTTGAAGATATGCGAAATATAGGAGATCAATTGGGAAGAAAAAAATTATCACTGCTAACAATGGAGAAAATGAATAAAGTAAAGAGAGGATGTTTTTGAAGAAATGCGCATTGTGCATTAACTGAAGTGAGGGACTCAAAAACACACTGACAGTGCAGTGAATGGGAGATGTTTTATCAGCAGTATCTGCAGACATGCATGTCAATCAAGAGCTGGGCTTATATTTATATATATATATATATATATATATTGATGGGAATGTTCCACCAATGTTTTTTGGGTTGATACTTATCTACGTATTCTGTAACAGGAGGGAATTCTCTAAATTTATCCTAGAACAGTTTAATTTGAGGTAGATGTCATGTCGCATTGGGAGATGGAACCCAGATGACATTTTCGGGGAAAGTGCTTTTACATGTGTGATGTCTCCCTCAGAAATTTGACATAATCTAAATTTTCGGTCACATCCTGGAGCTCAGAGGGCTTCACTGTCCATTTCGTTTATTAAGTATGTACGAGTGTATGGCTTTTGTAGCTTGTGTACCTCAATCTATGCCTGTAGAACGCAAGGACCCCATAGGGCCTCTTGTGCTGGATAAGTCAAAGAACAGAGGCCAGACTAATGTAGACCACATTTTCAAGAGGTAAAAATGGGATTGCTTTTTCTGCCAGGAAAAAGCAAAGTTACAAGGGTAACGATGATAATTCAAAACCTACAAGATCCGGGAGAAGAGGGTCTTCCCTCTGGGAAACATGAAACATGCATTCTAGGTTAAAAAAATATAACTTTTTTTATGCAAATACACAGACACAACCACACAAATTTAGTGCATTTTCAACACCTTATAATTTTACACATACACGCAGACACGCACAAGCGCACACACATATGTACATACGTACATACACGTCTAAATGTGTGTGTGTGGGTGTGGTATACATACACATCACTGTAAATATTTAATCTCAATAATTTAGCATTTGAGTTTTAGTATATCCCCTCTCCCAAAATGAGCAATTACTTCCCCTGTTCCGAATAATAACCATCATCACTTACATTCCCTGAGATTTTTCTACCTGTTGATTCATTTCATTCACAAACTACCAAACGAACACGGACTAAAATTTTCGTAAGAAAATACGAAATTACAATAATCTAAATGTCATTATTAGCGAAAGCGAAACCGGCCGACAAACGCAATACACTTTCACTTATAAATAAATTTTAACGTATATTAAAACTATGTAAAGTATGTGCATTTTCTTTCTTTTATATATATATATATATATATATATATATATATTATATATATGCATATATTTGTGATGTGTGTGTATGTACAGGTTTTGCCTACTACAGGAAATAGCAGCCAGGATAGAAAGACACGGGTTATGAAACAAGGAGTGGTAGAATACAAATTCACAAAAGTTTTCTGAAAATTCCCAAAAATAGAAAGTCATTAGTGGTTATATGGCGTGTTTAAAGCAGAATTCGGCCAAAATATATAATGGTAAAGTAGAATAACTTGGTCACTGATGGTTGATCGATGACATGTGACTAAATAACAACAACGAGAGACATTTATATGCTGTAATCAAAGTACATCTCCGTATTTAAATTAAGGGCTGGTCATGGAAGGAGCGCCCTTAATCATTGATCTGCAAGAATTATCTTGTACAAAACTCAATGAAGCAACAATAAGAATATAAAGAGATGCCTGACAAAATGTAACCGCAGTAAAACAATGGATAAATATACAGTTAAAACATAGACTTAACACCCAGAACAAATTTAGTGATAGGATTTGAGCCATTCTTCATCTAACAAAAATTAGTCACATTTGTACTTCTTGGTACATTACTACGTAAATTAAAAAGAAAAGAAAAGAAAAAGCACTGGAGATTTACGTTTACGCTAAGTTTGATCGAAATATTTGGTGAATAAGGTCTGACCTGGAGTTAACCGCAATAACATAATATTTCACGCATCTATTATTGTCCAGTTTTACGGATTCCATGGACAGCGAGGCTCACCAATGGAGAAGTTCTTAACCAGATCAAGCCAAAACTGTCACTAGAAGCTAGGATCACCAAGCATAGATTGACATATTTTGGTCATATTATGCGGAGAAAATCCCTGGAGAAGGACATCAAGCTCGGAATGGTCAGTGGCAAGAGAGGAAAAAGCCGACCAAGAACCCGCGGGCTTGACACCATCAAGAGTGATACGGGAATGGACATAGCCAATCTGAAAGAAGCGGCCCAGGATAGAACCGGCTAGAGAACACTGATCCATTGAGTAACCGAGAGTCGACTTCGACTGAGCGGATAGAGAGAGAGAGATTGTTGTCCAGTCTCCTTTGTTGTCAATTCCAAAATAGAGTATGTATCTTTCACTTCCATACTCCATTTAAATAAGATTGACATTCATTGGTGAAGCAAATGTGAAAACCATTTCAGTGTAGTTGTTTGTATGGTCCCCCTGTTACTGACAATAACAAACTTTGTCAATATTAAAACATCATCGTCATCATCATTACAAAGATCTTTATTTCATGCACAATGTACATATGTTTGTATTATCTAATATGTTCCTATAAATGTCTGATTTCTGGTAAATTCGACTGCTATTTCCAGAAATTAGACTGACTTTCTTGTGGTTTGTAAACTTTCTCCTCTTGTGGTAGAGTTGAATGTCATTGAAGCCCCGCGCAGGTAAAACTTACGCTTTTTCTCACCGTGATTTTTCCCATGAGAACTTAAGCAATAAACTGAGTTTAGACTATGTTTTTCTGAAGTAATTCATAACATGTTGACTTGTCATAACGAAATATAAGTTACCTGGTGCTTATATGTTTCTTCTTCGGCTTTTTTTTTTTTTTGTGTGTGTTAAGTTTTATCAAAACTACATGTCACAAAAAATCAATTACTAAAAATGTATCATTTCGCTTCGAAATGAAATTCGCCATTTTGCAGCTTGTTTTCTTCTGAATAACTTTTCTGTTAATTTCATAGTATTAACAATCTTTTCTTCAAAAGTATAAGCTCTCTGAACACTAGACTTAGTTAAACATTGATTTCAAATTTTGGCACAAGGCCAGAAAGTTTAGGAGAAGGGTAAATCAATTATATCGACCCCAATGCTTAGCTGGTACTTATTTTATCGACCCCGAAATGATGAAAAGCAAAATCGACCTCCGCGGAATTAGATTTCAGAATGTAAAGACGGATGAAATGCCGTTAGACGTGTTCCCCGGCGTGTTAACGATTCTGCAAGCTCGCCGCAATGTTCAATCTTGAATCTGATAACGGTGAATTATCAATAAATGGACATTCTACGGCACCTAGACTTGGCTTAAAATAACGAAACCATAATAGGATCGTATCGAAACTTCTTAAAAATAAAGCATATAATGTCCAAAGAGAGGAACCTTCGTTTGGAATGAAAGACAAAACAATCACTCCTGAAACACATATTGGTTATAAATCTGATGGATCTACATTGACCGAGCAGCAACAAGGAAGAAGATATTAGATAATGTTGTAGTCCTTGATACACTATGACTGGCTGAAAGACAGGTTTCTCTTAGCACAACCGGATGGTCAGATGATGAAGGTCTTCTGAAAGAGACCAAAAATAATGCTAATATAAATAAAATATACACCAGGTAATGTAGTCCTAGATACACCACTTCTTAATATAAGCAAGATCTTTTAAATTAGGAATAATAACAACGAGGGACACATTCGATAACGTAATACTAGGTACACCATGCATTAATAGAAGACAAGCAACAATGATGACTAAATGTGCGCAGGTTTAAATAATATCTACAACGACAAAGAAGTACACATTATTATATGTTGCCCATGATATATTATTATTTGAATAAAAGAATAGAAAATCCTATTTCTCTATAGGTATGAGATATCAGAAGTGTGTGTGTGTGTGTGATTGTGACGCCCTTCGGTCATGAATGGCCATGGGATTGCACCTAGAAAGTTACCCTTCGAGGCAAAAGTCAGGGCAAGGTTGTTTAGGGAAGACCAGCAGTTGCCCACGCATACCGGCCTCCCCTCTCCACGCCACCGATGTTATCCAAGGGTAAGGCAAAGGGGCCGATACAGCTTGGCACCATTGACGTCGCAGCTCATTTATTAAGTGCAAGTGGCTGAGCACTCCACAGACACGTGTACCCCTAACGTAGTTCTCGGGAAATTCAGCGTGACACAGAGTGTGACAAGGCTGGCCCTTTGAAATACAGGTACAACAGAAACAGGAGGAAAGAGTGAGAGAAAGTTGTGGTGAAAGAGTACAGCAGGGATCACCACTACTTTAGGTGTTTTCGCTCAATAGACACTCACAATGCCTGGTCTGGGCATCGAAACCTCGATCCTAGGACCGCGAGTCCGCTGCCCTTACACCTGGGCCATTGCACCTCCAGATATCAGAAGTAACAAGGTGTTAACTTCATTTTTTGTAGAGCTATCATTGTTCTACTTCATCAGTTATCAATCCCACAATACTGTTTCTTTCACATCCGTCTTCTTATTAAACCAGATAAGAATTTTTATATTTATCGAAGGAAGTGTGAAAATAATCTCACTGCGATCATTTATCGAATTTATAGATATTGATAACAATAATCCTTATCATCGCTATCATCCTGATATTATCATCATTGTCTATATTTAGTCTTTTACTTGTTTCAGTCATTTTGACTGCGGCCATGATGGAATACCGTCTTTTAGTCGAGCAAATCGACCCCAGGACTTATTCTTTGTAAGCCTAGTACGTATTCTATCGGTCTCTTTTGCCGAACGGCTAAGTTACGGGAACGTAAACACACCAGCATCGGTTGTCAAGCGATGTTGGGGGGACAAACACAGACATACAAACATACAACACACACACACCCACACACACACACACACACATATATATATATATATATATATATATAATATATATATATATATATACATACATATACGATGGGCTTCTTTCAGTCTCCGTCTACCAAATCCACTCACAAGGTATTGGTCGGTCCGAGGTTATAGTAGAATACACTTGCCCAAGTTGCCACGCAGTGGGATTGAACCCGGAACCATGTGGTTCGTAAGCATAATTTTTTTCCAGCACTTTGAGCTTTATATCTAGAATATCAGATTAATCTAGTAAAATAAGTTTCGGTTTTGGCTGAACTCAATATTGTCACCGAAAGACTATCATAAATGTTGACTGTATCAATAATATTTCGCAACATTAAGATCATCGATATTATTTGTTTTCATAATTTTTATTTTATAAGATGACTCCGGCTTGTTAAAGCTGTCAAGCTAAGATACTGGAAGAATCGGCAAATTCCAATTAGATCGAATTGAACTGAAATCTAATTGGTCTCTGGTTGAAATATATTACTGCCATTATACCATAATTTAAAAAAAACAATATTTTAATTCCATCAACCGTAATGCAGTTTTTAAGGAATTTTTCGACGTTAAAAGATTAAGGCCAACTCGCCTAATCGTTGAGTAAATATATCTTCATATCTACGTATGACTGTACTTTGAAAAATACGATCGGAAGATTCCGACTTGTATGACCCAAACGTTTGTATGCAATTTTGTAGATTGCAAAAGAGTATCAAATACAAGAATTTCTGGAATCTGAGGTTTGTTTACATTTTTCGATAGTAAATCACGTAGGTTAGATCATTGAAGTTGGGTAAGTACACAAAGTGAGAAGAAATTTATTTCGTTTTAATCGGACCAATCTGAAGGTAACAGAAACAAAAGTTTATTATTATCTCTTTTTTTCTGCCTTCCTCGATACATACTGATAATTTTTATATATTTTCATTATCACATGTCTAATGTCAGACAGAATTTTTATCACCACCTCTGAGTTGTGTCTTTATCTCTAGTTACACTTAAATTGATCTATTTTCTCTATACCTCTCACTCTTTCTTCCCTTTCTATCTCTTTGTTACTCCTCTTCGTTTATATCTACATTGACCTCTCTTTGACATCCATTTCCACTATCTCTTCTATTTATATTGATTTATCCTTCTCTCTCCCTCATCTCCACATTCTTTCACTCTCTTCACTTTCTATTTACATCGATCTCTCTTTCTCACATATTTTCACTCAGCTCTCTCTCTCTCTCTCCCTATCTCTCTTATCTTCGTTTTTCTCTCTTTGTTTCTTCATCTCCACTTACGTTTCTCTATCTCTACTGCTCTCTCTACTTTTCTTGACTTTCTTTACTACCGACCTCTCTCTACCCTTTTATCTGCTTATCTGTCTCTACTTTTTCTTGCCCTCTCTGCCTCCCTATCTCAAGAACATGGAGCTCATCAAAACCAACTACAGCAAAGACAGCACCACCTTTAAATTACAAAGAAACTGACAATTTGAGGAAATCAAAACGATGTGCCTAGCATGGAACTTTGCAGAACGATCACTGCCAAACAATCTAATTGCGGAAACCCTGAAGAATCTTGATACAAGAAACTCTGTATGTCACACCAATATATCTGCTGAATGTCAACAGCCTTGTAAAATCCCATCAACGCAAAACCCAATTCCTGAGAGACTTAGTTACATATAATCAAGCAATACACCTGATCTCTGGCGTTGCAGCTGCTGAAATACACATACCATCATATGTTATTTCGAACTGATTGCAGCGATGGAACAGCTGAGCCACTGGGAGAGACTGAAAGAGCTATGACTCTACTCCTTGGAGCGAAGACGGGAGAGACATGTAGTGATATACATATGGAAGATCCTAGAAAAGTTGGTACCAAACTTTGGCATCGAGATTTATAACAGACCCCGAAGCAGATGTCATTGCCATGTTCCAAAGGTTCTACCCCTCCCGTCTAAATTGAGGTCCATAGCTTGGCATGATAGCTAGCGCGAGAACTATTTAATAGCTTGCCAAAAGCTCTGAGTGACCTACATAGTGTAGGAGTTGATGTTTTCAAAAAACAACTCGATCTTCTGCTGTTTAAGGTCCTACTTGAATCTACACCATGGCAAGAAACTCAAAAGAGAGCAGCAATACCGAACCCCCTCCTTCATCAAAAGACAACCATAAATGAATGGCCATAGGAAAGGTGTTAGTACTGGCGGTGCCCTAGCATGGCCACTGCCTTTGAGCTGAAATGCATAAAACATTAAAAATACAAAGGATTTGTATCCTCTAATAGAGTATACTTTTTGTTATTTGAGTGAGATGTAAAGATGTTTCAAGGAAGTCGAATAACCACATTTTGTATCCGTAGACTTTCTCGTATTATGACATAGGTAAACGATATTGACACCAGCGTAACCGAAACTGCATCTCCTCCAACCTCAGTATTTCCCATAAGAACTCTTTTCAGTAATAAACTTAGTTTAGTCTAAGGTTTTTTTCAAGTAACTCATAACATTTTGCCTTGTCGTAATAGAATGTAGGTTACCTGTTGCTTAGCTATTCTTTTGATAAGGTTTACCGAAGTCACATGTCACAGCAAATCAATCAATATCAAAAAGTATCTTTCTGGGAAATAAAATTCATCCTTTTACATTCGCGTAGCCACATCGTGTGTTCGTAAACTTTCTCCTCTTATAATAGACGCGAATGCCATCGACAACATGTACTGACGAAATTATTTTTTTCTCGTCGTAAATTTCCCATGAGAAATTTAGTAATAAACTGAGTTTAGACTAAAGTTTTTTTAAGTAAAAATTAGCATGTTGACTTGTTATGACAAAATATAGGTTACCTGGTGCTGATATGCTCTTTATTTAAGCTTTACCAAAGCTACATGTCAAAACAAATCAAATACTAAGAATGTATCTTTCTGGGAAAGAAAATTCACCATCAATTTTGTTAAATTTCATTGTGATACATATTTCCCCGTCAAATGCTTATAGTGTGAACTCCAGATAAAGTAAAATGAAGCTTCCACGCAAAAAAAAAAATGCTTTTATCAATATAATAAGGAAATTCTACGAAAATAGAACTAATTTTTAATATTAATTATTACCTTCGAAGTTAATGTATTACTGTTTTGGTTAGCTTTCGATCTCTGAGATACTGCCTTAACCTACATAGTTTTACATACACACACACTCGCACGCGCACACAGCACACACACACCGACATACATACATACATATATATATATATATATATATAATATATATATAATATATATATATATATATATCACCGTGACCGACCAGGCTATCAGATGTTGTTACACATCGCTGGTCACAATGCGCTTCGAATTGTTTTAACCTTTAAATGACGCCACCCCGCTGGCTAAGCGAGCAGGCCAACAGAAGAAAGAGTGAGAGAAAGTTGTGGCAAAGAGTACAGCAGGAATCGCTCCTTCCTCCCTGCTGGAGCCTCGTGGAGCTTTAGGTGTTTTCGCTCAATAAACACTCACAACGCTCGGTCTCGGAATCGAAACCGCAATCCTACAACCGCGAGTCGCTGCCCTAACCACTAGGCCATTGCGCCTCCACACACACTCACACACACACACACACACACACATACATACTATATATATATATATATATATATATATATATATTTATATATAGAGGGCATTATTACACATAAATGCCTCACGCTAAGAGGGACATCAGTCATTTCTACCAAAAAATTTTACTAATCATGCCCAATGCAATTTTTCAAAGCAAGACATTTAAAAAATGAATTTAGTCTTATATCACCTGTGATTTCGCACTTACCGCAGAAGAATTTGCGACCATGCTCATCAGTAAGACTGATTTTGAACATATAAATAAACGACCAGTACCGTCAAAGTCGAACAGCCAAATGCTCTATTCCAACGAAGCACATGGAGAAGTTTACAAATCATATATCCGGTAAATGGCGGGCTTCTTCGAATATTTACCGGATATATGATTTGTAAACTTCTCCATGTGCTTCGTTGGAATAGAGCAATTGGCTGTTCGACTTTGACGGTACTGGTCGTTTATTTATATGTTCAGAATCAGTATTACTGATGAGCATGGTCGCAAATTCTTCTGCGGTAAGTGCGAAATCACAGGTGATATATGACTAAATTCATTTTTTAAATGTCTTGCTTTGAAAAATTGCATTGGGCATGATTAGTAAAATTTTTTGGTAGAAATGACTGATGTCCCTCTTAGCGTGAGGCATTTATGTGTAATAATGCCCTCTATATATAAATTAATATGTTCAATAAGAAAGAATTATTTTCGAAATTTTTGTCTTATGAGGTTTTTCACGCTATCTACCTGATAATTTCTTGTTAAGATTCCTTATTAAGAAGTTATCCTTAATTGTTAAATATATATATATATATATATATATATATATATATACATGCATGCATGCATACACACATACAGGCATACATACATACATACATACATACATACATACATACATACATACATACATACACACATACATACACACATACACACATACACACCCTGCAACGGCCTCGCATCCCGTTCAGGGCAATGTTAGGATCTCAATCATTTGCAGGCCATGGAAAACTGATAACTGAGGTTTCTCTTCTTGGTTTCTAAAAAATCACAGAGAAATAAATGTATTTACATCTGATCGACCTCTTCAATTATTCACGTTCAACATGTACGAAGACAGAAAACCTAGCTTCGATGATTTAAATGGTCATTTCTAGAAGATATTTGATTGTGATGCTGCTTAGAGAGGGATGATCTGGTGTCGAAACAAAAACAAAAGCAAAATAAACAGCACTGTGAGGGTTATTTTTAATATTGCATTCGGTCATACATTATAGGAGATACTGAAAAGTTTCTGGCTTCAAAGGAATCGCAAAAGGCTTGGCTGGAGGCCCAGCTTTCCGAAGTCTTTTACAGGGATTAGAAAAACTGAAGAATCGCTGCAATAAGTCTGTGAATCTGAGAGGGGAATATGTTGGATGAAATTGCAATTAACCGATCTACTTTTGTTTTCTTTTACCCAAAACCAGGAACTTTTCTGCACCTACTCGTATGTCTCAATAAAAAAGTAAAAAAAGAAACAGATTATTCTCTGTTGTGCATGAGGGTCACGGGCGGAAATTTGTTGGACGATGGCAACCCACTAGATCTATAATAGTGATAATACAATGGCCCAATGGTTAGGGCAGCGGACTCACGGTCGTGGGATCGCGGTTTCGATTCCCAAACCGGGCGTTGTGAGTGTTTATTGAGCGAAAGCACCTAAAGCTCCACGAAGTCCGGCAGGGGGCGGCGATCCCTGCTGTACTCTTTCCCCACAACTTTCTCTCACTCTTCCTTCTGTTGTCCTGCTCACTTAGCTAGCGGGGTGGCGTCATTTGAAGGCTAAAACAATGCGAATCGCATTGTGACCAGCGATTTATACCAAAATTAGATAGCCTGGTCGGTCACGTGACGTCACGTGACAATGGACCTAGGGTCGGACGTCATCGACAAGAAAAGGCATGTTAGAATCTGTGCACTGAGATGCATTCTTTCTGATTAAAATTCAGGACGGTCACAGCGCTAGTATCTATGATCATAATTCTGCTAAACAAGAACTAATGTCTGAGTACACCAGGTTTGAATAAAAGATAACATTGTCACAACAGGAGATGATTTTCGCCATAAGTCTGATTGATCGTTTAAAAGAAACGATGAAGGTAATTACAGCTGGGTCAACTTTGATCATAGATCTGCGGGATCAGGACTAATAAGGCGCTAATCTACAAGAAGGAAGGACACATTGGATAATGTAGTCCCATTAGAAAAATGTAGGTAATGTATATTTGAATAAAAGAGATGGCCACATTTGGAACTATTCAGAAAAAAAAACAGACTGATCATGGTACTTAGATCATATGTGTGTTAGATCAGGGATGAACTACGGCTAAATGACCACAAAGAATAATCACTGGAAACGGTAGTACTAGAAAGCTTGTGTGAAAACAAATGAAGGTGCAGTCAGAGCTGGTAAGGTTAATTATGGGGGGGGGGGTCATGCGCCATTGCAGCACGTCACTACATCAACTATTTCTTAGTATTTGCTCGAGTCTTCTCGAACAACCCCTCGATAAGTGTCCCAGTTCCCACCTCTATAAAATACTTCCTCATCCATCGTTACCATGAGGCAATTGGCCGATCAACATGAGCCGTCATCCCAGCCGAATTCTCAGATTAGAGAACATGATACGTAGGATCTAATTAGAAAATAGATCAACAGAACCAAACGGTCTGAGCCGACGCTTCCGAATCATACAAATAAAATCCAACCAATGGTAACCTGTAGAACCAAGGTAGTTCAAGCAGCACTTAGACAGTGTTCAAGAATCACAACTATAGACCAAAATAGGGAGGACCAGAGACTTAAATACCATATGACTTTTATTCACTACTGACCTCTCTTTACTCTTTACTCTTTTACTTGTTTCAGTCATTTGACTGCGGCCATGGTGGAGCACTGCCTTTAGTCGAGCAAATCGACCCCGGGACTTATTCTTTGTAAGCCCAGTACTTATTCTATTGGTCTCTTTTGCCGAACCGCTAAGTAACGGGGACGTAAACACGCAGCATTGGTTGTGAAGCAATGCTAGGGGGACAAACACACACACATACATATATATATATATATATATATATATATATATACATACATATATACGACAGGCTTCTTTCAGTTTCCGTCTACCAAATCCACTCTCAACGCATTGGTCGGCCCGGGGCTATAGCAGAAGACACTTGCCCAAGGTGCCACACAGTGGGACTGAACCTGGAACCATGTGGCTGGTAAGCAAGCTACTTACCACACAGCCACTCCTGCGCCTGTGATTAATCTATATAAACTGTAGCGAAATACAAGTTCTGTATGTAGTTGAAGATATATTTCTGGCAGATTAAATGACTTGAAAGCCATGCTCAGCAAAATCTCATCCAAGATCTCGTGGCTGATCGTATTCTTTTATTCTTTTATTCTTTTACTTGTTTCAGTCATTTGACTGCGGCCATGCTGGAGCACCGCCTTTAGTCGAGCAAATCGACCCCGGGACTTATTCTTTGTAAGCCTAGTACTTATTCTAACTGTCTCTTTTGTCGAACCGCAATGTTCGGGGGACAAACACACACAAACATACACACACACCACACACACAAACATACACACACACACACACACACACACATATATATATACATATATATATATATACATATATGCGACGGCCTTCTTTCAGTTTCCGTCTACCAAATCCACTCACAAGGCTTTGGTCGGCTCGAGGCTATAGCAGAAGACACTTTCCCAAGGTGCTACGCAGTGGGACTGAACCCGTAACCATGTGGTTGGTAAGCAAGTTTCTAACCTCACAGCCACTTCTGCGCCTATGATGAAGTGGTATTCATGAAGTTTAATATAAGCAGCAGCAAAAGAAAAATCAAAATGACCACAGTCTACACATCTATCAATATCCACTCATCTTGGTTATGATTTATGCGATGCAATGTGTTTCTTTCACTTTCGTCTTCTTGTTATATCATATAAACAATATAACGCACTTGGAAAAGGAAATATAGGAGTGTTCCCAGTGAAATCTTGTATGGGGTTCACCAACATTCATAAGAATAATCTTCCTCATCGTTGTAATCATCAGCATCATCATTATTTTGTTGACATGATATATAAATTTGCATTTGTATTATGTTATATATTTTAAAGAACATAGCTTCTATTTGAGAGAAATTTCACTTCTATTTCTAAGAGCATGGCTATAAACGTATTCGCATGTTAACCCCAAGCGTTCCTTCATGGTTCATAAACTTTTTCATGTTGTAGTAAAGGTGAATGCCAATGACGACTTACGCAGGTGAAACATCTTTTCTCACCGTAATATTTCCCATGAGAACTTCAGTGATAAACTGAGTTTAGACAAAGGTTTATGAAATAAATCACAACAAGTTGACTTGTCATAACAAAAAGTGTAGGTTACTTTGTGCTTATATCGGCTTTTGATAAGTTTTACCAAAGCTACATGTCACAACAAATCAATTACTGAAATGTATTTCTATGGGAATAAAATTACTCATTACTGCGGCCTGTTGTTTACTCCTGAAAAAAATTTCTGAAACAGATTTCATAGTAAAATGTACAAGTTGAAGCTGAAAAATTATCCTCGCTTTCACCAAAAGTTTCTTTAAATTAACCGCATTGCCGGTTCAGCTTCGCACAGCGTTATTGAATAGCTTGGACTTGTCTCTCTAAGTGCCGAGTTTTTGTTTCTGTCATCGCCTCGTATTGTTTTAGAGAAGCGTCTATGCGCTTGGTGGTTGACACAATGACGATGGCATCGACTGCATATGTCTGTACGGTTCTTTCGCATCCTAGTGTTCGCGTGGGATGCACCTCAACGACTTCAGTTTTCACAGTAGATGTTTTAGAGTTAGTACATATAGAAGAGAGGGGAACGGGTAATAGTGAATGGTTCCCATAGGTAACCATTCACCCAACCTACCGAGCAGATGTCACTGTACATTGCGGTAATTCTGTAGCAGAAGAGGGAACCTAATCCGACCATTGTGTAAACGGCTTCAAAATACTGGTGGTCGACCCAATCGAAGGATTTTGATCGATCCAAATTGATAAGCGCCCCATCCATTCTTTACCCACCTTTTCTATGATGTATCGCATGAGGTGGAGGTTGTTGCGAATAGATCTTCTTGGGATGGCTCATGTTTTGTGCATCACCAATCAGTCTCTCGACGAAAAACACTATAACCTTCACTATTACTTAGGACAAAATTTTGAAATTTGCCTTTAGTAGAAGAGATATGGGCAAAAGTTTATTTGTTACCCTTTGTTTCGGTCCGTCATTTTTTTCAAACTGTCGAGCGAAGTCCTGATGAAATGACAAACTCATCTGGCTGAACTAGAGTGGCATACGACCATTTTTGTCCACCAAAGAGTGAATTTTGGTTCTTTAGGGACCATGTTGAACCATCACCAGCCGAGTGTCTTTCATTCATTCGTGTCTTAGAGCACGAGCACGCACCATAGCTCTGAAAATTCAAACTTCGTGCTTCGCGTTGAAGAATTGGTTGAGAGGGATTCTCACCGCGAACACGTTTGTTACAATGCCTTTTCTAATGATCTCTTCTTTGTTTCTAATATTCCATCTATTCTATTTAATATTCTTTCGGAATATTTTGTATATAAACCGACGTATGCCATATACATATATTCTTATGCACATACGTACTGATGTGTATGTGCGTGTATGTGTGTATGTGTGTGTTTGTTTGCATGTGTTTATGTGTGCGTGTGTGTGTGTATGTTAGCATATATAAGTGTGTATAAAGACACACACATACAAACACACTCACTCACACACACACACACACACACACACACACTTTTTTTATCTTTTATTTGTTTCAGCCATTTGATTGCGGCCATGGAAGATTTTAGTCAAACGATCAAACGGATCGAATCCCAGAACATATTTTTTAAAGCCTAGTACTTATTCTGTTATTCTCCTTTGCCGAACTGTTAAGTTGCGGGGAGTAAACACACCAACAACAGTGGTGGAGGACAAACAGACACAAACACACGCAAACATTTAAATATACACATATAGTATATATACGACAGGCTTCTTTCAGTTTCCGTCTACCAAATCCTCTCACAAGGTTTTAGTTGGCCCGAGGCTATAATAGAAGACACTTGCTCAAGAGGCCATGCAGTGGGACTGAATCGTGAACCATATACATGGGTAGCAAGATTTTTTACCATACAGCTACGCCTGCGCCCCTATGTAAATTTTGTCTGTGTTTGTGTATGTGCGTGTGTTTGCGTGAGTATATATGTGTATGTGTGTGCGTGTATGCGCACGCGCGCGTAGAAACATTTTGAAAGAAATAGCTTTGCAGTTAGAGACTACGTGTTTCTGTCGAATTTATCGATGAATTGAAGAATCAGTTAAATATCCATATTTTAATGAATGCAACGCTTGCATTGTGCTGTGCTATTTGCAACACGTGTAAACTATTATCATCATCGTTGTTCGACCATGTCGAGACAATGGAATTTACTATGTTACGCCAGACTTCACGGTCCATCATAGCATTACGGAGGTCCTGTTGCTGGATGCCTGTATCCCTGGAGATTACATCAGGGTAGGAGAGTGTGCGCCCTCTGGTATTGCGAGTAGATGGCCTCCAGAGGAGAAGAGTAGAAATTACCTCGTTTTCAGCTCTACAACAATGTCCAGCAAACTGGACTCTTCTACCTTTCACAAGAGATGATACAGGTGGTAATTTCCCATATATTTGCATTTTGGTTGGATGACGCTTCCACGAGAGATTTTGAGCTCTCATAAGGAGGCGAGTGTAGGTTCCATCCAACCGCCTCTCAAGCTTCTTTGATAACGTCCAGGTTTCTGAGCCATGTAGTAGAATTGGTTCGACTGTAAATTAAATAAACCGTTGAAATTGCATTTCATTCTTTATGTTTTTTACTTTCCAATATCCTCCGTGATTAATGCACCCAAAATAATTTGTGAAT
>NW_021823699.1:0-2500 GCF_006345805.1 Octopus sinensis | reverse complement strand
GAGAGAGAGAATTTATTTAGTGTTTCGAATTTGTGTGAATGTGTATAGAATAACAATATCAGTTAAATAAAGTTTTTTTTAATTATTATATTTTAACAAAATTAGCGCTTTCATACATACTGTACTCATCAGATTGAAAATGTGTTTAACTGACAGTTGAATTCTTGACAACTTTTAGTACCTCTTAGAACGCTCCAATCAGCTGAATTTTTAGAATACCTTTTTGATCAATCCGCATGCTCTTAAACATCATGGTTTGTCAGGCGTACCGATATTCTGTAACTTGTTTATGTCTATTAATCCACATCATTAACTGGCTGTTATATTATTGCTGTTATATCCATTCCAAACAGGTTTGAACATTTTAATAAACCATTTTTCTTTTATCTTTCTTCCAACCTTACTTGTGTCACGTAGTTTGCGGAAAGGAAATATTAGAAACATTTTCTGACCACGTCTCTATATGTTCGCTCAATGGAATTTGGCGAATATTGATGTTCCGGATTTGGTTTCTGTGGACTCGTGAGCGTTCCGATAATGCATTCCCTGTATCGCAATTCGGGGATTTTACTGCAGTAGATCAAATTTCTACTTTTGCAGTTCATATCTGCATTTGCCAAAATCTGTCCATTTTCTATTCTAATGGATCTACCAGAATGCATGTATTGACACGTTCCACATTTGTTATCATTACACTTGGATGCTGTGAATGTGTTATCCTGTTTTCATTTCTGTTGCATTTTGCCTTTGTTAATAGTTTCTTTAGATTATGTGGTTGCCTTTTGCTTAAGATAAGTGTTTGATTAGTTATTATGTATTTTAATTTTTCACTTTGTTTTATGACTGGTAAATTTGTTTTGATGATGTTAAATATGTTTTGGTGATGCGGATTGTGTGTTACTAGAAATGGTATTGTGTTTCGATGATGGGTTCGTCTTCTTCGTGTTGCCCTAAGCTATTCTATAGGTTTCTCGTTTGCTCGTTGTATGCTATTTTCTATAAGTAGGAGAGGATAATTTTGCTTGAGCAGAAATTCTTTGATTTCTATAAGTCGCGTGTTCCTAGTATTTCGATCATCTACTATAGTACAAATTTTCCTGGTTAGACAGTACGGGATGTTGCATTTTGTGTGTGTAGGGTGGCATGATTTGAAATTTAGGTATTGCTGGGCATCGGTGCTTTTGTAATAAATGTGCTGTTTTTAAGTACCTATTTCTTTACTACCCACAAGGGGATAAACACAGAGAGGACAAACAAGGACAGACAAACGGATTAAGTCGATTACATCGTCCCCAGTGCGTAACTGGTACTTAATTTATCGACACCGAAAGGATGAAAGACAAAGTCGACCTCGGCGGAATTTGAACTCAGAACGTAGCGGCAGACGAAATACCGCTAAGCATTTCGCCCGGCGCGCTAACGTTTCTGCGAGCTCGCCGCCTTGCTGTTTTTAAGTACCATTGTGCCAAGAAAGACTAATTGTGTGTTGCTCATTTTTCTTGTGAATTTGAGACTAGAGAATAGAGTGTTGAGGAGGGTGCTGAAATCTTTCAGATTTTCTAGGGATTTGGTCCAAATTAAGAATTAATCATCGAAGTATCTTTTCCATGTGTCCTCTATATGTCTTTTAAAAGTAATGCCGTAGTTCTCGTCGGTTTTCTCATATAGGCTTTTTCCAAGTATCCCAATGCTGAGTTCACGAAAACTGGAGCAAATGCTCATAGTTGTGCATCGAATTTGGAGGTAGTTTTTTCCATTGAAAAGGAATGTTTTTTTTTTTTGAGGACGTGGCTGACTGCATCTAGTATGAATGTTACAGCAATCTACGGGGTCGCTTCACTATGTTTCTCGGGCCAAATATTTTCTGGCAGTAAGTCTCAAATCATGTGGAATGTTTGTATATAAGTCTGTTACATCAAAACTAACAATGAACGGAATTATGTTGTTTTGGGCAGATGTGACAAGAAATCGATGTCATCTCAACTGAAACTGGGTGTGTGACTACATACAGGTTTTAGAATAATGTCAAGGAGGTTGCTCAGACAATATGTAGGACAGGCTGGACCAGCTACAATGGGTCTTAGTTTAAGGTATTTTGCTGTAGTAGTTTTTATGTATTCACTATTCCTTTATAGCATTTTATATTTCTTTTGACTTGTGTATCTTAGGCAAGCCATAGAAGTTGCTGCAATTCGACTCAAAAGTTGTAATATAGCCTCTTCCATTAGGAGTGAGGGAGTTATAATGTTTTAAGACCAAATAATTTAATGTCTTCATGATGCGGTGGTCAATATTTGAGAGTATTTCACGGTATATATATAAACAGATGAGTAATACAAAAAGGTACTAATATTTACTGGAAAATAGCAATCTATACAAATACGACGCTATTGTAAAGCTTCACTGCGTATATACTGGCGAAGATAAATGGACAATCCAGAATCGGATAATGCAGGACTGGTTCCTGACTCTTCAAATACATTTGACACGTAAATTTGAT
>NW_021823698.1:5000-12500 GCF_006345805.1 Octopus sinensis | reverse complement strand
TCCAAATCCATCAGTTTTTACTTATTCAGATATGCTATTCACCATCATCACCATTTCTTGAAGAAGATATTGTGCCAGTTTTACAATAATCTCCCAGTGTTGCAGTTAGTTTTGAAAAGGAACATTTCGTGTTAGATCTGGTACAAAAAATTTCCCTTGATATTCAGACTTTACCTTAAGTATAAGTCGCTTCACAGTTTTTTTTTTTTTTTTAGTTACAATCGAGAATAAAATAGGGTGATCTACATTCGAGTAAATACGGTAACTCTCCTTAACTACGAATTCCAGCTGTTTCCTTTGGAATCATTAGTCAAAGACTTCGCTACATAATTTAACATAGTCCTCACACATCTTCAACTCTTTATTTTACCTGCTCTTCAATAAAATTTCAAGCAGCTTTTCATTTAATGTCTCATATTACAATTTTTAACTAACTTCTATTGATATACAATGTGTTTAAAAAGCAAGGATGAGGCGCTCAGCTGTTGGGGTACGTGCATGTGCTCATCTAACAATAGTGTGTGTATATATGTGTGTTTGTGCATGAGTGTGTGCCTGTGTATGCATTAAGACTAATATAAGTTAAATGTCTGTGAATGTATGTAATATATATATATATAGAATGGTTGTATACTGTCAATCTAACACAAACGTGACAGTAGGGGGCTACACCACCGCTGTATAGCCCTAGGAAACATCGAAGCCTCCTGATGGCTTTGATACATTTTTCCTGTGTCCTTATATACATTTACGAAGGACACAGGAAAAATGTGTCAAAGCCATCAGGAGGCTTCGATGTTTCCTAGGGCTATACAGCGGTGGTGTACCCCCCTACTGTCACGTTCGTGTTAGATTGACTGTATACAACCATTCTATCGCCCAACCACCGTACATGTCTCTACGAGAGATTTAGAAATTTAGTATTTCTGATATATATATATATATATATATATATATAAGTCACTGCTACTACTGCTATTTCGGCCGCTGGTCATTTTTACACTTAGCTTTTAAAAATATTTTTGATAAGGTTCCTTTTTTCAAGAAGAACCGAAACATATAAAATCTCTAAGAAAATTAAAATTTATCTTATATAGTGACGTTTTCAAACTTCTTTTTTATAAATATATACCCACTCGTATACCACCTACACTTATTAAAATATATATATATTTTTTATAGGCGTAGGAGTGGCTATGTGGTAAGTAGCTAGCTTACAAATCAAATGGTTCCGGGTTCAGTCCCACTGCATGGCACCTTGGGCAAGTGTCTTCTACTATAGCCTCGGGCCGACCAAAGCCTTGTGAGTGGATTTGGTAGACGGAAACTGAAAGAAGCCCGTCGTATATATGTATATATATATATATATATATATATATATATATATGTGTGTGGTGTGTGTGTGTGTGTATGTTTGTGTGTCTCTGTTTGTCTTCAATATATGGGTAGGTTATCTTGTTCGTGGTACTGTATTAGCACTATCGTGCGCTTGAAAATAAATTATTTCTGTATCTTTCAATACATCTCAGCGCTTCTAAAGCAAACTTAGTCTACTTTCATCGTAAGTTAAATTTAACGTCAGCTTCTTATAAAGCTAGATTTATAGATCCTAAAATTGCAGAACTATTCGTTGCTGAGCAGATTAGCTTACAGGTTAAAGCACTTGATGCGTAATCACAGAGATGTGAGTTCGAGTCTTCTGGCTGGCAGGTAACGATTTCTTTCTGCAATATCTGGATAGTTTATCCTGTTCATGCTATTGTATTATCGTGCCTTCGAGAATAAATTGTGTTTGTGTCTGGATTTGTTTCCCCGCTACCGCTTGACAACAGATGTTAGTGTGTTTACGTCCCTGTAACATAGCAGTTCAGCATAAGAGACCAGGCTTATAAAAGTAAGTACTGGAGACTAAAATTTCTTCAAGGCGGTACTCCAGCATGGCCGCAATCTACTGGCTGAAATAAGTAAACGATAAATGCTACTCTTTTACTTGTTTCAGTCATTTGACTGTGGCCATGCTGGAGCACCGCCTTTAGTCGAGCAAATCGACCCCAGGACTTATTCTTTGGAAGCCTAGTACTTATTTTATCGGTATCTTTTGCTAAACCACTAAGTTACGGGGACGTAAACACACCAGCATCGGTTGTCAAGTGATGTTGGGGTGGGGGGACAAACACAGGCACACAATGATATACACACACATACATATATATATATATATACATATATACGACGGGCTTCTTTCAGTTTCCATCGACCAAATCCACTCACAAGGCTTTGGTCGGCCCAAGGTGCCACGCAGTGGGACTGAACCTGGAACCATGTGATTCGTAAGTAAGCTACATACCACACAGTCACTCCCACGCCTATGGGCTCCTTGAGAGCGGTCAGCTAAAAGCTTTTTGTGCATTTTGATGTCGACATAAGTTCCTTGATTTTCCTGATGAGAAATCTGCATAATGTACTCCTTATTCCTTCGGAATTAGGAATATGCAACCTTCGAAACATATGTCGAGAATAAAGGATATTTGTTAACTAGTCGTTCTACTCCATTCTTTCATATACTTATAATTTTAAAACAAACATGCAAATTTCCGCACGAAGACACGTAGTCTATGCCCTAGGGACGTAGCTTCAACCGTGTTCTTTCTGATGTGAATTTGCTACCCAGGTATCGGTTATCTTTCGAATTATCCTTAATAAGATAATTCATTCAATTACTCAAATATATATATATATATATATACATATTCCAACCACACTCATCCATCCCTATGTGTGTTTGCATGTTTGTGTTTTTGAGCCATTTGAAGCCGGCTTGATAAAAAATAATAAATAGTCGGCTGATAACATTATGCAAATGAAGAAATCAAAGCCCGCTAATTACCTCAACAATAATCAGTTGACGTTATTATTCGTGATTACAATAAACGGCTGTGTGTGTCTTCTCGTTCTGTCATACTATTACCCTGTCTCTTTCGCTCTGTGTCCCTTTCACACACTCTTTCTCTCTCTGTGTCTTTCTCAGTCTGTCTGTTTCTCTTTGTCTCTCTCTCTCTCTCTCTCTCTCTCTCTTCCTCTGTGTCTCTGTCTTTGTCTCTGCCTTTCTCTCTCTGTCTCTGTCTGCCACTCTCTCTTTCTCTCACTTCCTCGGTTTATCTATCTGTCTGTCTGTCAGCCTGCCCTCGTTTTTGTTTATGTCTGTTACTCTCACTCTCTCTCTCTCTCTCTCTCTCAGTTTGTCTGTTTGCTTGCTTGTCTGTCTGCCACTTTCTTCCTCCTCCTCCTCCTTTCTCTCCTCTCCCTCTCTGCTTCTGTCCCCATTTTCTCTCTCTCTCTCTCTCTTTCTGTACCTGTAGGTGCTGGCATGCGATGGAGCTCTACTTTGCTATCTGTTGCCGGGTAAGCATTGGTCGTCCGTGTTATCTCGAAAGAGAGAGACAGACAGACAGACACACAGACAGACAGACACACAGACAGACAGACACACAGACAGACAGACACACAGACAGAGTACCGGTTCATTCTTGTCTGCGCCGTCTCCACAGCTCTCTACCCACCTCCGTCACTCCTCCTCATTAAACCCTAACCCTTACCCCTCCCCCCCACCTCCTTACGCTACCTGCCCTTCCTAGCACAAGTAGTTCGGGGTTAAAGAAGCCGCCGATATTACAATGATCTGTCACAGCTTGTTACGTACACCAACCTCTTCAGTCTCTGCTTTATCTACCATTGGCTTCTTGGCTTCATGTAACTGCGTGCATTGATCTCTGTACATGTCTAGCTGACTGTTTGACTGTCTGTCTGTCTCAGTCTGTCTGTCTGTCTGTCTGTCTCAGGCTGCCTCTCACTCACTCACTCACTCACTCACTCACTCACTCACTCTCTCACTCTCTCTCTGTGCACGCGCGCACGTGTTCGTGTATGTTAGAGACTAATAAATGATGTGTTTATGTCGATCGTTCATCTTTCACTTGGACACTGCGGCCATGCTGGGGCACCACCTCGAAGGGCTTTAATCGAGTAAATCGACCTCAAAACTTACACACACACACACGTACACACACGCACGCACACACACACACACACACACACACACACACACACACACAGCCCGTCGGTCGTGTATATATCTATATATATAAAGTTAATCCAAACATGAAAACACAAAGAGAAAACACAACAACGCGAGGACGTGGAACAAGTATAGTATTATTGATGCTCAAGAAAGAAGGAAAGAAGGAGGGTTTATATATATATATAGATATATATATATATATATATATATATATATAATATATAATATTATATTATATTCATACATACATTCACACACACACACCACACACCACACATATATATATATATATATTTATAACAAATCTACCACCCAGGACTTATTTTTTAAAGCCTAATACTTATTAGTTTTGCCGAAACTCTAAGTTACGCGGACGTAAGCAGTCCAACACCGGTTGTCACGCGGTATAAACACGAACACACAACACACACACACACACACACACACACACGCATATATATACTTATATATACGACGGGCTTTTTTAACCTTCCGCCTACCAAATCCACTCACAAGGCTTTGCGCGGCACGAAGGACTATAGTATAAGACACTTGCCCAAGGTCCCACACAGTAGGACTGAACCCGGAACCATGTAGTTATGAAGCAAGCTTCTTACCACACAGCTATGTTACCACACATACACCTATCGTGTATGTGTATATACATGTATGGACATGCATGTATGTGCCAATATGGTTCGTATTTGCACATAGTATGACTACATCGATATATAGACATGTTTATATGCATGTACTAGCAGTATCGCCCGGCGTTGCTCAGGTTTGTAAGGGAAATAACTATAAAGCATTTTTAGAGTTATAGCCAAAAAATAGAAAAAAAATGATGGTAAATTTTTTTTCAGAGTTAAAAAAGGTGGAGTTGCGTCCCCTAGACGGTCTGTGGTTTGGGTTTCTGATTCTTGACCCCATGTCGAATTTATCGATTTTTTTCAGAACTGGGGGAACTTTTCAAAATTTTCGCTGCGTTAGTTTTGAATTATGACATTGGGCTATGTGTGTGTCAAGTTTCATCAGAATCGGTTGAAAGCCGTGGTCAGGGTGAGGGTACGAGAAAACAGACACACAGAAAACGCACAGACAAACTGCCGTTTATATAGAGAGAGATATATATATATTTCCTCTGTCTTCCCTTCTTGGGATCTTTCCTTCTCCTTGTTTCCGACGAAGAGCTCCGCTCGAAACGTTAAACCCTCCTTCCCTTCTTTCCTGAGCGTCAATAATACTTTAATTGTTCCACGTCCTCGCGTTGCTGTGTTTTTTTCTCTATTTTTCTGTGTTTTCTGTTTGGATTAACTTTATATATATATATATATATATATATATATATATATATATAATATATATATATATATATATATATATATATATATATAATATATATGTATAATATATATATACATGCGTGGGTTGATAAATAACTATATGTATATATGAACGGTGTATATTTTGTTAATTTCCCACTGCATCATCACCGTTGCTACCACCGCCATGTTGGTTCTGACCAAGCGAGATTATGATCAAAGGCGTTCCCGATTTAGATAATCTCATCTATTTCCCAATCTAGGCATAATGTATCCCGGACTACGTTATCCAATGTGACCTTAAGGGGTGTGATTTCAGAGAGATTTGACTACTATTTCTAGCATAACATGTCGAGAGGATTTTTTTTTTTTCCTTTCTCGGCTGTATATCTGGGTGGCTATATGTACGTGTAGGTATTTTTTCGTATATATTTTTCGTATATATGTTTCTGTTTGTATCGTTAATGTGAATGAGCGTATAAATGGATTTGTCTTTATGGGCACACGCACGCGCGCACACACACACACACGCACACACACACTCACACAAACATACACATACACATACACACACACACAAACATACACATACACACACACACACACACACACACACACACACAAACATACACATACACATACACACACACACAAACATACACACACAAACATACACTTACACGTACACACTTACACGTACACACACACACGTACACACACACACACACACACGCACGCACACACACACACACGCACGCACGCACACGCACACACACACATGTATATCTTTTATCTTTTACTTGTTTTAGTCATCAGACCGAGGCCATGCTGGGGCATCGCTTTGAAGAATTTTTGGTCGAATAAACCAGCTTGGTACTTATGCTATCGTTCCCTGTTGCTGAACCGTTAGCTTACGGAAACGCAAACACACTAACACCGGTTGTCAAGCGGTGGTAAGGGACAGACAGACACGCACACACACAGATACACACACACACATACGAGAGGCTTCTGTCAGTTTCCGTCTATCAATTTCACTCACAAAGCTTTGGTCGGCTCGAGGGTGTAGTGGAATACGCTCGGGCAATGGGATTGAACCCGGAACTATGAGGTTGGGAAGCAAGCATCTAACCACACAATGTATATATAAATGTGTGTATAAGGCGGCGAGCTGGCAGAAACGTTAGCACGCCGGGCGAAATGCTTAGCCGTATTTCGTCTGCCGTTACGTTCTGAGTTCAAATTCCGCCGAGGTCGACTTTGTCTTTCATCCTTTCGGGGTCGATAAATTAAGTACCAGTTACGCACTGGGGTCGATATAATCGACTTAATACCTATGTCTGTCCATGTTTGTCTCCTCTATGTTTAGCCCCTTGTGGGTAATAAAGAAATACGTATTTCGTCTGCCGTTACGTTCTGAGTTCAAATTCCGCCGAGGTCGACTTTGCCTTTCATCCTTTCGGGCTCGATAAATTAAGTACCAGTTACGCACTGGGGTCGATGTAATCGACTTAACCCGTTTGTCTGTCCTTGTTTGTCCCCTCTGTGTGTAGCCCCTTGTGGGTAGTAAAGAAATATATATATAAATGTGTGTGTGAATTTGTAATGAGTACAATGGTATAAAGTACCACAACCGAGGGCTGAAGGAGTTCAACTTACGCTTCACTCATAAAGTATATTTCACCATAGTCTCGAGTTGGAAAGAACATTGAGAGACAAAATGGATAAACGGAAACTATGTGGAAGCCCAGTGAATCGATTGTGTTTGTATTTCAAAGAGCCAACCATTGTTTCACATAAACCCTGTCGCAATGATTTTGTATGAAAATTATGTTAAGAGTTGGACGTGTATGAGGTGAACTCAGCCACTAAATTTCTGTTTATTTTTGTTTCGGCCTGGAGCTTATTCTGTCAGTCTGTTTTGTTGAACTGCTACGTTACACAGACATAAACAGACCAACAGCGGATGTCAAGCGGTGGAGTGATCAAACACTAATTTATTTAGCAGATATGTCACGTAACTGAACAAGCAACCCAACGTGTCTGAAGTGAACTCAGCCACTAGTTCACTGATAAAATTTTTTTCTTCTGTTTGATACT
>NW_021823697.1:20000-21426 GCF_006345805.1 Octopus sinensis | reverse complement strand
AACCTCATAGAGGTTCCTTATTGTTCAGTGTCTATGATGCTTGGATGACAAAGTTTTTGTGAATTCATGATTTAGTACAGTTTGATATTGATTACAAGGTTAGAATAAGGTTAAATGTCAAAGCAAGGGGATTGGTACAAATGTCAGTATTAGAGTCCGGTTAAGGCTTTGGATTAGGGTTGGAGTAACAATTAGGGTAAAAACTGGAGTTTATGGTAAACGTTAGGGTCAAAATAAAGATTAGGGATTATAAGTAGGGTGAGGTAACATTATTTAATGAAGAGATATTAATGACATAGGTTATCAAGTGGTGGTGGTAGTAGAGTAGTAGTAGTAGTAGTAGTAGTAGTAGTAGTAGTAGTAGTAGTAGTAGTAGTAGTAGTTATTTAGCTCTCTAAATCACCCCTGAACATGTGGACCTATGATCAAATTATTCCAGCCTCAGTCATCCATCTAGCACTAAATTGTCCAATATGTCCTTCCTGTTTTAAATTTGTAAGGCATGATTTTGAGGATTTTAACTGCTATGTTTAGCAGGACAAGCAACCAAAGAGTTTCCTCTGTTCACTGATCACTGTTCTTGTTGTTGTTGTTGGACATCATTGCTAGCAGAAACAACAGATGAGAAGCCAACATAAAACGGCAAAGATGGAATACATAAGACACCAACTGGACAAACATAATCAAAGACGTCAAATTTAAAGAAGAAGAAGAAGAAGAAGAAGAAGAAGAAGAAGAAGAAGAAGAAGAAGAAGAAGATGAAGAAGATGATGATGATGATGATGATGAAGATGATGAAGAAGAGGAAGATGAAGAAGGAGTAGGAGAAGAAGAAGAGGGGAGGAGAAGGAGGAAGAAGGAGAAAGAGGGAGGATCTAGAGGAGAAGGATAGGAATGGGAGGAGGAGGAGGACAATGACAAGACAAAAGTGAAGATGAAGAAAAAAGATGAACAAGAACAAAGCAAAGATGAAAAATGAGGAGGAAGAGGATGAGAATGATACAGAGTAACAACAACAACAACAACATCAAAAGATGTGCGAGTGCGAGAGAGAAAGAGAGAGAGAGAGTGTGTGTGTTTGTGTGTGTGCACACGTGTGTGTGTATGTTTGTGCGTGTGTTTGTGCGTATGTGTTGTTGTGTGTGTGTGTATGTTGTGTGTGTATGTTATGTTGTGTGTGTGTGTTTATGTGTTTATGCGGGTGTGTGTGTCTGTGAGTGTGTTGTGTGTTTGTGTGTGTGTGTTGTGTGTTGTGTGTGTTTGTGTGTGTGTGTGTATTGTTTGTGTGTGTCTGTTTGTGTGTGTGTATGTTTGTGTGTGTGGTGTGTTTTGTGACGTGGTGTGTGTCTGTGAGTGTGTGTTGTGTTTGTGTGGTGTGTTTGTTGTTGTGTGTGTGGTGTGTTTTGTGTGTGTGTGTTGTGAGTGT
>NW_021823697.1:7500-15000 GCF_006345805.1 Octopus sinensis | reverse complement strand
TTGTCTGTCCTTGTTTGTCCTCTCTGTGTTTAGCCTCTTGTGGGTAGTAAAGAGATAGGTAAAGAAATAGGTATTTAGTCTGCCGTTACGTTCTGAGTTCAAATTATGCCGAGGTCGACTTTGCCTTTCACCCTATCGGGGTCGATTAAATAAGTACCAGTTACACACTAAGGTCGATATAATCGACTTAATCTGTTTGTCTGTCCTTGTTTGTCCTCTCTGCGTTTAGCCCCTTGTGGGTAGTAAAGAGATAGGTAACAGTTTTCTTATTGATGGATACTGCAAGCAGGTGAAGCATGTGCAGTTTCTCAGGGAGGCAGAGTTGGCAGCTACAAGTCCCAAGTAAGGTGTCTATGTCAAGGCTGCTTTATGGGATGTTGAGGAAGTAATTTTGGTAACCCCAGAGTCTCCAGTTAAAGCAGGACTGGAAGGTGGAGTTTTTCCCTGTTCCTTCCCCTGAATGAATATATGTAGCTTTCCTTAAAGTGATTGGCTGTTAAACCCATGTAGAACCTTATGATGCCATATATATGTATGTGTGTTTGCATGTGTGTGTGTGCATGTTTATGTATGCATATATATATGTATGTGTGTTTGCATATGTGTGTGTGTGCATGTATATGTATGCATATATATATATGTATGTGTGTTTGCATATGTGTGTGTGTGTGTGTGCATGTATATGTATGCATATTTATATGTATGCGGGTGTGTGCAGAACCGCATATGCATTTACCTCAACCACCCCTTGATAACCAGTGTTTGTTAGCTTACATCCCTGTAACTTAGCAGATCAGCAGAAAGAGACTTATAGAATAAGAATCAGACGTAAAATAAGCAACTGTGGTTGATTTGATCAACAAAAACCCTTCAAGATGGTGCCCTAGTATATAGATACAATCCAGTGACTGAAATGAGTAAAAGGATAACTCCTGGTCCCTTGCTACACACACTTCTATGAAGTTCAAATAACCCCCACACCTTGCAATATTGCTCACATATATTTATATATTTTTTTGTTCCTTCTCGAGCCATGCCTGGCTCATAAGGGCTGGTTTCCCGGTTTCCTTGGCGTATAGGTTCCCCACCTGGACGGGACGCCGGTCCGTCGCAGGTGAGCTGCAAAATGCAGGAGGAAAGAGTGAGAGAAAGTTGTGGTGAAAGAGTCAGCAGAAGTTCGCCATTACCTTCAGCCGGAGCCGGGTGGAGCTTAGGTGTGTTGCTCATAAACACACACATCGCCCGGTCTGCGATTCGAACCCGCGATCCCTCGATCGCGAGTCCGCTGCACTAACCACTAGGCCATGTGCCTCCACACATATATCTATGGTATGGTGCTGTTGTTAGACAGCGAGCTGGCAGAAACGTTAGCACGCCGCGCGAAATGCTTAGCGGTATTTCGTCTGCCGCTCCGTTCTGAGTTCAAATTCTGACATGGTTGACTTTACCTTTCATCCTTTCGGGGTCGATTAAATAAGTACCAGTTTCGCACTGGGATCAATATAATCGACTTAATCCGTGTGTCTGTTCTTGTTTGTCCTCTCTGTGTTGAGCCCCTTGTGGGTAGTAAAGAAATAGGTATTTCGTCTGTCGTTACATTCTGAGTCCAAATTCCGCCGAGGTCGGCTTTGCCTTTCATCCTTTCAGGGTCGATTAAATAAGTACCAGATACGCACTGGGGTCGATATAATCGACTTAATCCGTGTGTCTGTCCTTGTTTGTCCTCTCTGTGTTGAGCCCCTTGTGGGTAGTAAAGAAATAAGTATGGTACTGTTGCTTCTAGTCATACAAATATCTCGGAGTTTCCCTCACTCACTCACACACGCAGTCTCCTCTCTTGACCCTTCTACCACTACTATAACAGTGTCTCTGTTCTTCTGGACTAATCATCAACATACCCTTTCCACCCAGGCAACAGCAGCAGCACCAGCAGCAGCAATAGTAATAACAGTAGCAGCACCAGGTGTTGTTGTTGTTGCTGTTGTTGTTGATGTGTCAACTAAAGCCAGCGCGCAAGACAAAATTGTTCAATGCCAAAATAGCGGTTCATTATTTATCTTTATAATGTATAGATTTACAAGATAGCGACGGTAACGATGATGATGATGATGATGGAAGGTGCGGTAATGGTGGTAGTGTTGGCATGCTATTGTTGTTGTTGTTGTTGTGGTGGTGGTGGTGGTGGTGATGAGTGTATGTGGAGTGTTGGTTAAGTTGATCTTGTGTATTTATGTGTGTGTGTGTGTGTGTGTGTGTGTGTGTGTGCGCCTCTGCATGTGTTACATGCTTCTCGGGTGGTGTACGTTAGGGGTTGTAACAAGTGTCAGTCATTTTCTCTGGAGAGAGAGAGAGAGAGAGAGAAGGAGAGGAGAGAGGAAGAGAGAGAAGGAGAGAAGGAGAGAGGGAGAGAGAGAGAGGGAGAGAGAGAGAGAGGAGAGAGGGAGAGAGAGAGATGGCCAACCAGTTATGTTCTCTCTTTAACTCTCTCTTCCCACTGCTTCACCCAATTTCTTACGTTTTTTTTATATATTTTTTATATATTTTATACCTATTTTATATATTTTATATTTTGTATATATTTTATATATATATTTGTTTTATATATTTTTATTTGTTAAACCCATGGAAAATTTGAAAACAAAGCATTGAAAATTGAAAAATCTTCAAGTGGTTGGAAGAAAACGAAAAAGATCCTTATATCTTTTATGCCTCTTTTCCTTTTATCTTCTCTTCTTCATCTTGACTCCTTTCTGATTTTGCCTTCATTTTCATGCCCGTTGCCAACATCACCACTGCTAACACCAATAGCCCACAACACTAACACTGTTGCTATAATCATAGCTTTAGAAAGTCAGCATGAGTATGTATATGTGTCTATATACATAGTGCTATCTAATGAGAATAGAACTACCTAATTTAGATACAAAAAAGGCAAGCGGTCTAAATTAGTATCGAAGGGCAGTAACTCCTGTCGTTATATAACAATGTGTTTGCCTCTTCGTGGTCATTAGAGAAGCAAGAAATAGTAGCTAAATCTCTGTCAAACAACATCTTACAATCTAAAATATTGAAAGACATTTGTATAATATAGTCTTTGATATACAAAAAAACTATTGCTTAATAAAGTAGTTGTGGTGAAAAACAACAACAATAGTCTCAAAAACGTGAGGACTCTATATGATAGCTAGATCTGCTAGAAATAGCAACAAAATCTCCTTCAAATTAATAATGTAGTCCTAGAATCACTGGTCGGGAAAAGGAAAGACAGAGTTGTCATCGCAGCAATGACAAACCTGGGAATCTGGAATGAATTTTATCAGAGGTTGGGGTACACGTTTTCTTAAGGATAGCCTTCCAATCTCTGAATACTGGCCCCAATAAATAAAAATATTTCCTCTGATGTCTAAGAAATTTCTAGACCTGAATAACTGTGTACCTCTTGCACATCCTCTCTTTGATCTTACAGATAGGTCAGGACTGTAGTTATGAGTGTCCATAACTACCTCCAGCAGGGTACTATCTTGGATTCTTCTTGATTGTTCTTAGCTAACAGATTACACTGTGTAACAATCAAAAAATTTTTTTCTTTTGGTCTTTGGTCAGTAAGTGTTATTTCCTATTTGCTTCTATCTAGAAATCAAAAGAAATTACTATTATTCCCTTAAAACTCTCCTTTTGTGACCTGGACATCACTAAGGTGATGAAGCAAAAATATCATTATAGTAAATATTCCACTCAATACTACAGATTTGCTTGTCAGTTGCTTGACCTTAACCACTTGTGCATTTCCCTTAGTGACAAACAATATGTGCATCTTTGATCATGAGCAGGAGTAGTGGGGAAGCATTGTAGCCATGTGTTGTAGGGATTCTTTGGGTTGTGAATAAATGTAACAGAAGCAAAATTGCTACTCAAGGCCCCAACTCTAGGGGCCCAAAACGTGGGAGCATACTCAAGGGCTACTCAGGGTGGCACATGCTTTATAGTTACGCCACTGTTCACCAACCAGCTAACCAACACATGGGTGGATGCTCACCTTCCTAAAAACCATGGGCAATAGTACTGTGTCTGCTGGTAAACTTAAGACCCTAACTGACATTCCAACAGGATATATCATCATCATCATCATCGTTTAATGTCCGTTTTCCATGCTAGCATGGGTTGGACGGTTTGACCGGGGTCTGGGAAGCCAAGAGGCTGCACCAGGCTCCAGTCTGATCTGGCAGTGTTTCTACAGCTGGATGCCCTTCCTAATGCCAACCACTCCGTGAGTGTAGTGGGTGCTTTTTACATGCCAGGCGAGGCTGGCAATGCTTTTCACGTGCCACTGACACGGAAGTCAATCGAGGTGGTGCTGGCAACAGCCATGTTTGGATGGTGCTTTTTACATGCCACCGGCACTGGTATCACAACTACAATTTCCATTGATTTTTTTGATTGATTTCGATTTCCCTTGCCTCAACAGGTCTTCGCGTCACATCCATCACAAGTGCAAATTATAATTTTTGGCTTCTGTAATAATTTCATTCAGTTCTTGGGAAGCTCCGAAGGTTCTTAAAATCAGTCCTGTAATACTTGACTGCTACTTTTATTTTATCAGCCCTTGAAGAAAGAATGGCAGTCGAACTTAGTCGGTTATTTCAATTAAAAATGTAAAAGGGATGTAACTGAATACCACAAAGTATTTTCTAATGGATCTACCAATTTGCCATAAGTGAGTTGATGATGATGTGATGATGACGATGATGATGATGACTGCAAACAACAACAATGATGATGATGATGACAAAATCAACAATGACGATGATGATAACAATGATGATGATGATGGTGAGGATCACTGTTGTTACCATTATTTTGGTGGTGATGATGATGATGATGATGACGATGCTGTTGTTTTTGTTATGGCTGTTCTGAACCAATACCAATTGCGTTTCCACCATTCTTTAACAATCTGGTTCATCTAATCAGCCGTCATCATTGATTATGCTGCCAAGATATGCAAATTTGGCTTGCTCTATCAGATTTTTGGCCAACATCTATCTTTGTAGGGTTCTTGTTTTATTTTGTTTGAGTGATTTTTTAATGTTTTTTTTTTGTTTTTTAATGTTGATTTCATTTGAAGCCCTTTTGTTTGTGTTTGCTACAAAGACAAACAGATTCTGCAATCTTTGTACACTTTCCCTCCCTTGCATTACAACAAGGCCGTTGCCATTAGCCAAGAGAACTTATCTGATATACAGCTAAGATGATACGATTCTGGTTCAGAACTGTGAAGTTCCAAACAGGACTGCATTTGGGTGTGTCTGGATTAAATACCATTATCCATATCTTTGAATGTTGCTTTAAGCATTGCTGACAAGAATCAGGAAAACATATTACATAGCTATTGTACCAGTGACCTCTGCTATTATTGGGCGAAAACATTTGCAGTGCATGACTGCTGCCAGCAAAATAGTATGTCTACAATGTGTGTGGTGTGAATGATTATCATTATTAGTATCATTATTATTATTATTATTATTATTATTATTATTATTAAGGCGGCGAGCTGGCAGAATCGTTAGCACACCAGGCAAAATTTTTAGGAGCATTTTGTCTGCCTTGACGTTGAGTTCAAATTCTACCGAGGTCAACTTCGCCTTTCATCCTTTCAGGGTCAATAAATTGAGTACCTGTAAAGCACAAGGGTCAATCTAAATAAACTAGTCCCCTCCCCCAAAATTTCAGGCCTCGTACCTTTAGTAGAAAGGATTATTATAATTAAAGTGGCAAGCTGTCAGAAACTTTTGCATGCCGGGCAAATGCTTAGCGGTATTTTGTCTGTCTCTACATTCTGAATTTAAATTCCACTGAGGTTTCAGGGTTGATAAAATCAGTACCAATTGAGTACTGGAGTCAATGTAATTAACTTACCCCTGCCCCAAAATTACTGGCCTTGTGCCAAAATTTGAAATCATCATCATCATCATCATCATTATTATTATTATTATTATTATTATTATTATTATTATTATTACTATTATTATTATTATTACTATTATCATTATTATTGAGTGAGAGAGCAGTGCATGCCATCAAAGTGACACTGGGGTAAAATATACAAAGCCCAATATACCCATCATGACTACCTGTCTGATAAGGGTACACCAGGCACATGCATAACAACCATATGTGCACGACATGGTAATCTCATATCAAGATAAACAGCACATGACCTTGCAGGTGGGGCCCAGTTAGAATTTTCTTCTGGTCGAATAGCCCATTCCGCTCAAAAGGTCCCTGAATAAGGATTGTTTAAGGGTGTTAAACGAACCACCCATGTTTCCAAAGGTGAATTATCCAAACCTCCAAGAATTCCTTTCAACACACGGCTATGGTGCTCCCCCACTGCTTCTGCTCGTGATCAGAGATGCACAAAGTGTCAGCCACTAAGGGACATGCTCAACTGGTTAAGGTCAAACAACTGATAAGCAAATCTGTGGTATTGAGCAGAATATTTGCTGTAGCCCATCTTTTATACCAAGACAAAACAATGTACATGATAACACTTCCAATCAGTTAAGATCAGCAGCCATGAGAGAAGTAGGATTGAACCCAAAACCATGAGGTTGAGAAGCAAGCATCTCAACCACGCAGCCATGCCTGCACCCATATTTATATACATACATGTGTGTGCATGCGTGTGTGTGTGTGTACACACACATATACATACACATACACACAGACACATACATTTATATGCACATACACACATACACATCCACACTCCTAAATATAGGAATTAGAGAAATTTGAACCTAACAATATTCTTGTGATTTTGGTGAAGTTTGGCCATCACTGGCAGTCGGTTAGTTCTATACTTAGAACAGACATTATATATATATGAATATATGAGAGTAGTAGTAGTAGTAGTAGTAGTAGTAGTAGTAGTAGTAGTAGCAGCAGGAGCAGCAGGAGCAGCAGCAGCAGCGGCAGCGGTAGTAGTAGTAGTAGTAGTAGTAGTAGTAGTAGTAGTAGTAGCAGCAGCAGCAGCAGCAGTGGTAGTGGTAGTGGTAGTAGTAGTAGTAGCAGCAGCAGTAGCAGTAGCAACAGCAGTAGTAGTAGTAGTAGTAGTAGTAGTAGTAGCAGCAGCATCCATACTGGTAGGATGTGGATGTGGCTGGGGGGTGGGGGATGTAGTGGTGAGTGTGAGGCAGGTATAGCAGATGCCGTAGTAGCAGAAGAGGTGATGTTGTTAGGGTGGTGATGGTGTTTGTGGTGGTTGTGGTGATGTTGATGAGATTGTTGGTGATGGTGGTGGTGGTGGTGTGGTGGCGATGTTAGCATTTTTCATGGTGGAGATGGCGTTGGTGCTATTGCTTAGCCCAAGGTCAGTCCCCGACTGAGCTGACTTCCAATCAAAGACATGCTAGCCACAACTCTCACACCAGATTGTATACCAGAGACCAAACTGAAAGAAGCCAATTGTAAGTGTGTGTGTGTGTGTGTGTGTGTGTG
>NW_021823697.1:0-2500 GCF_006345805.1 Octopus sinensis | reverse complement strand
GTTGTGTTATGTACAAGGTCATTGTGAGGATAAAGCTGTAGGGTGTAAAGGTAGCAACCCTTGACCCTTTTTAGGTATCTTCAAGGTTTGTAGGAGGAAGAGAGAATATTACCTTCAGCAGAGGGACCTGATTTACATGCTTGCAACAAAGGGGACTACATTAAGATGACCCAAGGGCCAGGTCACGTTAAACTGAGTGAAGGATTAAGCATACCTATTTCTTTATTACCCACAGGGGGCTAAACACAGAGGGGACAAACAAGGACAGACATAGGTATAAGTCGATTACATCGACCCCAGTGCGTAACTGGTACTTTAATTTATCGACCCCGAAAGGATGAAAGGCAAACTCGACCTCGGCGGAATTTGAACTCAGAACGTAACGGCAGACGCAATACCGCAAAGCATTTCGCCCGGCGTGCCAACGATTCTGCCAGCTCGTCGCCTTTTATTAAGCATACCACCCAAGACCAGAAACAGTATGTGGTTTGTAAGCAGGCTACTTACCACACAGCCACCTCTGCGCCTACTTGCACATTAATTTCACAAGCAGGCTGTTCCATTGACGGGATCAACTGGAACCTTTATCTTCCTAACTGACAGAGTGCTGGGTTTTTTTTTTGGGGGGGGGGGGTTCCATTTTTTGGGCCAACCCACGACTTGACATTTAACCCTTTGGTGTTCAAATTTCTCTATTAAATGTAATACTTTTTCACTCAAATTGTTTTGAATTAATCATGCATTATGTTATAGCTTTGAGGTTTCAATGATATCTCTTTTCTCTTTTACTTGTTTCAGTCATTTGACTGCGGCCATGCTGGAGCACCGCCTTTAGTCGAGCAAATCGACCCCGGGACTTATTCTTTGTAAGCCCAGTACTTATTCTATCGGTCTATTTTGCCGAACCGCTAAATAACAGGGACGTAAACACACCAGCATCGGTTGTCAAGCAATGCTAGGGGGACAAACACAGATACACAAACACACACACACATACATATACACATATATATACATATATACGACAGGCTTCTTTCAGTTTCCGTCTACCAAATCCACTCACAAGACATTGGTCTGCCCGGGGCTATAGCAGAAGACACTTGCCCAAGATGCCACGCAGTGGGACTGAACCCGGAACCATGATTGTTTATTTTTAGAATGTCACTGTAGGTTAGGTGTGAGAGGCTAGATATGGCCAGTTTGAATGCAAAACATGTAGAATATTTGGGCCGGATATGGCCAGTTTAAAAACTAAAGGGTTAAACACACCTGGTCACTAAACACCTCTCAGTAACAAGCGTATCTGCCTCACCATGGAGCATCACACACCTGGAAGCAAAGAACACTGCAACCCACAGAAGATCCTCTCTCTAGGACAGGATGAACGTTTCTTCTCCTCTTTGTAATCCTAATCTATCTCACCTGTTTTAATATATTTGTTACATCGAACCAAATACAAAAATGAATTTATGTGTTGAAACAAATTTTCCAGTTCTTTATTCAAGAGATGAAGAATTATTTACACTATTTACATTCGACGGATATTTGTCCTCATCTTGTTTGTTGTTAACACAACATTTCAGCTGATATACCCTCCAGCCTTCATCAGGTATCTTGGGGAAATTTCGAACCTGGGTTCTCATTCCTAAGGTATTTTTCGATGTTATTCTTCTTCTTCTTCTTCTTCTTCTTCTTCTTCTTATTATTATTATTATTATTATTATTATTATTATTAATATTATTAATATTATCATCATTATTATTATTATTCAGGTGACTACCTGGAATTGAACTCAGAATCTTGGGGTTAGTACCCCGCTTAACCACTACATCATATGCCCACGGGCATATGGTGTAGTGGTTCCAGAACCCAGGTTCGAAATTTCCCCAAGACACCTGATGAAGGCTGGAGGGTATATCAGCCGAAACGTGTTAACAACAAACAAGATGAGGACAAATATCCGTCGAATGTAAATAATGTAAACAATGAAACAAATTTTGTTGTGTCGTGTGAGAGTCATTACACCAGATCGATTAGTTAGTTGGACAGATATTTAACCAACTGACTAATAATAAAGGAATGGAAATGAACTGGTGCACACGTTATTAATATTGGTGTAATGTCTCTCCCAAGACACTACAAAATTTGTTGTGTAGAATGCAACAATAAAAATGCTTCTTATTTTTGTTATTTTTAATTTAAATTTCACTTTTTTTTTTACTATTGTGCCAGTGTGTGTGTGTGTGTATGTGTGTGTGTGTGTGTGTGTGTGTGTGCATGCGTATGTGCTTGCAAAAGGAAACATGCTGGCTTGTATCGTAGCTTTAATTGTCCACCCGTTTGTCTGACGTCAAGCAAGTGTGCTGGTGTGTTGGTGTGCAATTACATTTGGATGTATCTGAATACATGACTGCTATTTTCGTCTTTCGGTCATTGACCTGGCCAATAAAAAAAACACTCTTCCCACGACCTTCCTTCATTAGAACAACCGTTTCTACT
>NW_021823696.1:17500-21673 GCF_006345805.1 Octopus sinensis | reverse complement strand
CTTCACCATCACCACAACAAGAATAACTATCACCATCACCACCATCACCACCAGAAATACTATCAATGTCACAGTCAGCCCTTCTTTTCCCTTACCTCTTCTCCTCCACCACCACCATCTCCCTTCTTCTTCCCCATCACACCTTACTACTACTACTACTACTACTACTACTACTACTACTACTACTACTACTACTACTACACTACTACTACTATACTACTACTACTACTACTACTACTACTACTACTACTACTAAACCACCACCACCGCAAGTCAAAATCTTTACCCATGCGGTATTTTTTCGGTTAACATTTTAAACCTCGCAGCGTGCCTGCAAGAATTTAAGAGCTCACGTCTCTGATTCAATGCATGTTTATCCTGGGACAGGATGAAGAACTTTTCTGAGAAGCAAAGATTACATTACATAGGTCTTCTATAAGCTCCATGTTTGTATAATGGTGCTTTTTCAAAATTGCTCAGCTGATATTGAAAGGACGGGTGTCGTTTTTCTTCAATTGCCAGACAAATTTTTTCAAGACTTGTTACTGACCTATTCTCGGGGTATCGGAAAGAATTTCGGTGGGAATAAAACCGAGTCTTGAATGAACTCTCCGAAGCCCCTGTGTAAGTTTTATATTCTTGTGAGCCATCTATTTGCACTCTAGCTCTACAAGCAATTCCTTTTTCAAGACATTTACCTTCTAACGGACAGCAAGTCTTATCTTTGAAATTGCAGTTCTCGGATTAGATTCGGCACTGAGGTTGTTTGTAATAATTTTTGTGTTATTCTGATTAGTAAAAGAGGTGAAGTTTTTGCAACAAGAATAGCTAACCTTCAGTGTTCTCCTATTAAATATTCTACAATTCAATACTTTTAAGAATTCCCTACCTATATTAGTATTTACGGCAATTTTAAATGTCGGATTAAACCACAAAACATTTCTAGTTCTAGTTCTATGTAGATTATTATTGTTAGAATAAGTTTGACTATTCTGGATCTTCTCTGAGAATCCACTTTTTAATGCATTGTTATAATACGGCGCGGCATTTTGAAATGCTACCTTATCTGAAGACGTTGATATTCGCCTTCATATACTACTAACTAGGTTCTTAAGAATTACGGTTGGATGATTTGATTCTTTGCTAATATAACATAGTTTATCTAATTCATGGCCGTTTAAATTATGGGTGACTATAAGACCGTCATCCCTGTATAATCTTGTATCTATAAAAGGGAATTCTAGATGCAGGTTATGCAAAATATAAGTTCCTATAAGCATACACAACTCCACTCCATTGTATGCCCCTATCAGTACATTGAATAGAGAATCCTCGCTCTTTTTGACCAAGGTGGAATCATTGTAAAAAAGGAGGGATTTTCTTGCATGTAGGATAATATCTATTTCCGAGCTATCGATGGTGACATACTGCTTGGCGAATTGTAATGCTTTTAGAAACAGAGGCCTAGATATTGACGGATAAAAATCAGCAATATCGAACTGCGTAAATCTGCAGTTATGCTTATGGTTAATCCCTTTGAATCAAACTCTCACTGACTTGCTATTTTTCCAAATCCGTAAATTTAATTCAGTATTTAACTTGCTTAAAATACGATCTAAAATATATTTGCTAATGATATCTGTTTCAGTTTTAGCTGGGTTAATTAGTCTACATTTAGGGTTTCTATTGAAATCTGCTTTGAGGTCCTGCAAGGTAATAAAGAGTTGGCGTTGCGGGAGGTATTCTATCCTTGTAGTAAAGATTGTTTGCTAACATAACATGGCAGTCCTGGTTTAGGACTAATGTTGCTGTACTTTAGCCCCATATAAGGACACAGATCGTGCCGTATAGCCAGTTGGAGACGATGTCTTCTGTAGCTAAATTACAGCAACATTCGTCCTAAACCAGGACTGCCATGTTATGTTGGCAAACAATCTTTACTACAAAGTACTGTTGCTGAAGATCTCACGTTGTGAGATTTAAAAATAGTAGTTTTTTTTATCCTATCACTAACTTTAAGATTGTTAACAATTCGTCTTACCTCCAAATTCACCTCTTTATATAAATTCGTATTTTTTTTTTTTTGTAGGTGTCTGTAATGCTGTTCGAAAGTAGACGTTTATAAACATCTTTGTCAACCGCTTATAAGTTTTTTGTTTCGCCGGAGTTTACGAAGATTTTATCCGAGTTTTTCATGTCTCTATTTTTTTCCCTTCATATTTCTCTGAAGTGGGTCGTTGAATTTGCGGGATTTAATTCTTGTAATAAACTCGAATAGGTCTTTTTCAATGGCTTCAAATTTCGAAATAGGTCGTGGATTTTTAGAAGATTTAAGGCCATTTGTACATGATAACACTTCCAATCAGTTAAATGTTATCATGTATTATTATTATTATTATTATTATTATTATTATTATATTATTATTATTATTATTATTATTATTATTATTATTATTATTATTATTCGTTCGATGTTTGACTTTTGCTTTACATTTGCACAAACTATCTTTTGAATTTCTGCCATTTTGGTGTTTCCTGGTATCTGAGTTAGGTAGCAATCAACCCCTTTTTGCTATCATCCCAGGGCACCTATGACAACAGGTAGTGTTTAGTCTTCAGGTTCCACATTTATATTATTATTATTATTATATTATTATTATTATTATTATTATTATTATTATTTATTATTATTATTATTATCATTATTATTATATTATATTATTATTATTATTATTATTATTATATATTATTATTATTATTTATTATTATTATTATTATTATTATTATTATTATTATTAGAAGAAGAAGAAGAAGAATAAGAAAGAAGAAGAAAAGAGAGAAGAAGAGAAGAAGAAGCTTATATATTGAGTCCTAACAAGTTCATGACGTAATTTCATATTCCTTTATCATTTTAATTTCTTATTAACCGCTATGTACTTGACTGTTGCGCTTCGTACTGAAGCACGGGCATGTTGAGTTCTAACACCAGGTTCTAACACATTGCTATCACAAAGTGATATAATAATAATAATAATAATAATAATAATAATAATAATAATAATAATAATAATAATAATAATAATAATATAATAATGCAAATATGGCCAGACATTATATTGAAGACTTCAGAGCAAAGAACATGCCTCCTCATTGATATGACTGTCCCAATCGATATACTATCTGTCAGACCTACCAAAAACTGAGCAAATATAAAGATCTTGAAATAGAAATCAGCAAAATGTGGAAGCTGAAGACTAAAACAATACCTGTTGTCATAGGTGCCCTGGGAATGATAGGCAAAGGGACTGATTGCTACCTAACTCAGATACCAGGAAACCCCAAAATGGCAGAATTCAAAAGATAGTGCTCATTGGAACTGCTCATATCCTACGCAAAATACTCTCTATGTAATCCCAAGGTTAAAAACAAACTTTTTTTTTGTTTATTTATTTTTTTTTTTTTAATGTATTAGACATTCACTAGTACAACACCAAAAAAAAAACAAAAACCCCCAAATATATGGCACAGAACTTCCAACCTGTTGTCTCTTGAGGTCTCTGGGTGAGACTTGTACAGACATAAAGCAAAAGTCAAACATAGAATAATAATAATAATAATAATAATAATAATAATAATAATAATAATAATAATAATAATAATAATTGATATGAGATCACCATGTCGCGCACATATGGTTGTAATGCATGTACCTGGTGTACCCTTAACAGACGGGTAGTCATGATGGGTATTCTGGGCTTCGTATATTTTACTTCAGTGTCACTTTGATGGCATGCACTGCTTCCTCACTCAATAATAGTAGTAGTAATAATAATAAAATAATAATAATAATAATCATAATAGTAGTAGTAGTAGTAGTAGTAGTAATAATAATAATAATAATAATAATAATAATTTCTAATGGAAGCATAAGGCCTCAAATTTAGGAGAAGGGATTAAGTCGATTACATCGACCCCAGTGCGTAACTGGTATTTATTTAATCGACCCCGAGAGGAGGATGAAAGGCAAAGTCAACCTCGGCGGAATTTGTATAGTAATGATAATAACATGAAGTTTTCATATTGGCAGCACAAGATCAAAGCTTGCTTATCAAAAACTATCAGGCTCTCGTTCTTCAAAACGGTTCTGACCCTAAATGCTGATTCTGCGATAAA
>NW_021823696.1:7500-12500 GCF_006345805.1 Octopus sinensis | reverse complement strand
AACCCCAAGGAAACATTCCACTGGCTCGGGGAACCCCTGTGCAATAATTTAATAGTCTTATGCACACATATCTGCATAGGAGAATTAAAAATTACTGCCGATTTTAGCAGTTTTGTAACTTCTTGCGGAACCCCTGGACTGTACTGGCAGAACACTAAGGTTCCGCGGAACCCTGGTTGAAAACCACTGTACTAAACAATCAATGCTCTGAATATTTTCTGTCAAGTGTTTGTAGAGAATGAACACGTGATTAAGTTCAGATCCTTCTGTATGTTTCCCGCTACGTACGTGCGTTATTGTCAAGTGGCAGTGTATTTAGCGCCTAAAATGAAGGCCGACACGGTTGAGTGAACAAGTTTAGCTACAATCAAGGCACCCCAAATTTAATCTTTCTGGTGGGAGAGTAGATAGGAGTCGTTTGTATGTAGTCTGGTGCCTAAAGTTTTGGTTGTTAGCTCTGTAGGTTCTTTATGTTAAGTGGCAGAATAAGTTTGTGTGCGAATAGTTATTTGTGTATGTACTTAGTTAAAATTTGTTAAGTCTGGGTTCGCACTTTTGTGTGAAAGTATTCTCTTTGTTTATATCTGTGGCTTCATCTGAACATAGGTGAACGGGAAGATCTGGAATTTGGGGGACTTATTTCTTGCTCATATGTCTATGTACTCACTCAGTAGAATTTGCTTAGTACTGGAGTCTCGTATTTGTTGTCGGTGAATGGTCAGTCTATTTCTTAGAGTAAGCTTTGTTTGACCGATGTAATCTTCATTAATCCTTGATATTTGATAGCGTATATTAAATTCCTTGAAGAGCATGTAAGGTAATGTTTTACGGTAAAAATCTGTCCTGATTTAAATTTGTATGTTGTGAGTTCAATAAGATTGATGCAAGTCCCACAACTGGGACGGCTACACTTTTTGACTGTTGGTGTAGGAGCTGCGGAAGGTAATTTAGCACCTGTGAGGAATTTTTTGAGATTCTTTGATTGTCTTCTTTTTATTTATTATTTTGTGTATTTCGAATGCTTGTTTCATTCTTGGGTCTTGTCTTAGTAGTGGGATGTTCTGACAGATAATATTGTAAACTTCAGTTTTTCTTGAGTTGTGTGTTATAATAAAGGGTAGAATATTGGCTGTATCTGGAGCATTTTGCGTTTAACGTAGTTCTTGGATATTTACTGCTTTGGCACGTTCTATTCCGTCGTCTGTTAACTTTAATGGTTATTGTCTATCAAGTAGTATTTGTTTTAGTTTCAGGAGTCTTTTATTGCGAATTTCATGGTCTGAGACACTTGTGCAGATTCTTCTTGGTAGATTAAAGAGCATTTTATTCTTCGTGTGTTTGGAATGGCATGAAGAGAACAGTAAGTATTGTTTAGAATTTGCATTGATTATTTAGTACTACGACTCGACTTGTTCAGTCAACTGTGTCAGGCTTAACTTACGACGCTAGACATTGCCACTTGATACTAACACATGGACGTAGCGGGGAACCTACAAACATTTCTAAGACCAGTCATGTAAACTACCCTCTACCAATCAAACCCTATTCAAAACGTATATTAATCTGAACTATGAACTCCCTATAAAATAAGGCAAGTTTCAAACACTAGTCAGAAGCAAAATAGTTGCTACCCAACAACGTCTTTCAATTTCAAACAGTGTAAACTGTGAAACCGGTTAAATCTTTAAATATAATAATAAAAGCTATTTTAACTATTCTCAGTGCATTTTCAACTTCTATTTTTCCTATATATATATATATACTAGCAGTATCGCCCGGCGTTGCTCGGGTTTGTAAGGGAAATAACTATATAAGCATTTTTAGAGATGTAAAGTATAATAGCCATCTCAATATGGCTAACCACAAAGGGGGGGGGTTACTGTAGCTTTTTACGTTCTGAGATTTAATAATAAATTTTAGAGAGTTACTTCCCTTATATATGCCAAAAATGCATTAAAAAATGGGAAAAATTGATGGTAATTTTTTTTAAATCGTAGACTCATCGTAGACGCGCGCTAACACCCAGAAGGGCTTGATATGAATCACGACTATAAGATACCCGGTTTTGGTTAAACTGCACCGCTAAATGTGGGAGTAGTTAGGAATCTAAATCGTAGGAGAACAGCACACAACTCTCTTTTATATATAAAGATATATAGATATATATATTATATATATATATATATATATATATATATATATATATATATATAATATATATATATATATATATATATATATATAATAATATATGACCGCGTGTGTACCGTTGGCGATTGTTTTCCTCTGTATTCCCTTCTCTGGATCTTTCCTTCTTCTATGTTTCCGATGAAGAGCTCCGCTCGAAACGTTAAACCCTCCTTCTTTCCTTCTTTCCTGAGCGTCCAATAATACTATATTTGTTCTACTTCCTCGCGTTGTTGTGTTTTTTTTGTGCTTTCTTGTTTTGATTAACTTTATATATATAATATATATACACACAATTTAGAGGACTGACCACTAAAGTGGACAGCCTATATTCTAAACATAGACGTCAAATCGCCATTACCATAAATTTATAAATAAGGATAATATCGATATTTAAATATCGATCTTATCAAGTGGCCAACAAGGGAATAAATACCAAAGAAAGGTAATAGTTATTTAAAACTATAAATTAGGGTATCTAAGAGATACCACCATACTGAACATTTAAGGTGGTTTTAAGGTCAGGGTTTTGACTGCTATTTTCAGCATGGTGGCATCTCTCAGATACCCTAATTTATAGTTTTAAATAATTATTACCTTTGTATGGTATTTATTCCCATGCTGGCCACTTGATAAGATCGATATTTAAATATCGATATTATCCATATTTATAAATTTATATAATTCGTCATTGTATTCACTGCGGTGTTTATTTTGACCATATCTCGGTTAGAGATGTTTGGCGGGCAATTTAATCTGGTCTTGTACATACGTGCATATATACGTATGTATGAGCGTTCGTATATGTAAGTATAACGCATGTTCTGTATATATATATATATATATATATATATATATATATATATATATATATATATCTGTATTTATGCGCTTATCTGGTATATTCAACTGAAGAAGGCAGAGCTTCTCTGAAGCAAAGCCAGAAGTCCAGGATCATGAATTATCCAGTAAAATCTTTTTTTCTAGTTTACTTTGTCTCTCTATCTTCTCTCATGGCGCGATATGAACATTTAATGTGGTTTTAAGGTCAGGGTTTTGACTTCTATTTCAGCATGGTGGTATCTCTCAAACACCCTAATTTATAGTTTTTTATATATATATATATATATATATATATATATATATATAATATATATATATATATATATATATCTGTAAATGTAATATGTGACAATTATTCGGTAGCCATGATAAAACTCCGAGTTTCGGATGCCGAGGTGGAAATCCACGCCGCCATCTCTTCAGTAATTGTCACATATTACATTTACAGATAAATTCCTCTATTTGCATAATACCGTTTTTATCAATATATATATATATATATATATATATATGAAATATAAAGAATGTAAGAATCTGTAAATTGTATGCTGCTGCCACGAGAAATGTTTCTATTTTGTGACACTAACAGAATACAGAAAGAAGTGTAAAACCGATAACTATATAATCCAACGAAAATATCTCACTTACGCAAAAGTAAACAGAATTACTATTTAGCCTTAAATTAAATCGTTCATATTCAAAGAATATTCAAAGTCCATCTTTTATACCAAGACAAAACAACGTACATGATAACATTTCCAATCAGTTTAAATCAGAAGCAATGAGAGCCAGTGCCTAGTACTGTTGAAGGGCATTTATTATTGTTGTTGTTGTTACTACTACTACTACTACTACTACTACTACTACTACTACTACTACTACTACTACTACTACTACTACTACTACTACTACTACTACTACTATTATTATTATTATTATTGACTCGTTTAGATATGCCTGCAATTGGCTCTAAGAAATCTCAATGCTTTCTAAGTCTAACTGATGGGGTTAATTTTCATTTTGGATTTTATTTCACACAAGAATCTTATCCGAGTAACTGTACTGGATGTCAAGGCGGTTTTTTTCTTTTAATTAGTCCATTTTTATTTCACGCTATAGCTCTAAGTCAGTAACGGATTCGTGTTATACTAGAACCATTCACAAAAGAAATTACATTGAACTGGGCAAAACAGTCTCGCCTCCACTAAAATGAAATTTAAGTAAATATTAACGAACATACATGCAATTTGCAGAAAATAATGAAATATCATTTCAGAAAAACCTAACAGTATAAACAGTTCCGACAACTACAACACATATGCGTGATCCGTGTTCATTGGAATATATGATGAATACTAAAGAAGCACCGTCTTTATGATACGAACGACTTTCAAACCAGAAACCCCCGAGACATGAAGCATTTCTACTGAAAGGACTATAGCTTGATAACATTTTTGGTCTATAAGGCCATCATGCCAAAATCTGTTATAGAGGCGTACAAGAAGAAAGGAGTAATGTATGTGGGTTTTGTAAAAGTCACAGGAACGTCCCTTGTTCCAGCCAAAGAACAATTGGGGACACTGGATGAAATATCCTTCATTGGCAGAAAGATGGCATAAAACACCACATGAGTCAACTTTAAAGCAGCTTCCCATAAATTGATCTCGCAATATTTAGGTAGGCCCCCGTCGAATACGATGTGGACCATCGGCCTGTGAAATCTTTCGTGGAACGCTATGGGCAGGTTGTTATACCAACTTATTTTTCGGCGATGTGAGGCCGAGTAGGTTCGCCGTGGATTTACGAATTTCTCATGGACTCAAAAGACTACAAAAGTGTTCCTGAGTAGTGCCCTGTAGAGTGGCGAGAGAAAGGTCTTAAGATTGAGCATCCAGAGCACAAGGCTCAGCTGCTACATATGTAACAGTAAAACTTCATGAGGGCTTTGTATTGAAGGCACCAAAACAAAC
>NW_021823696.1:0-2500 GCF_006345805.1 Octopus sinensis | reverse complement strand
GAACAAAACAGCAAAAACAAACGGTCAGGGCTGTTAAGCCCTAACGAGGCAAAGTGGTGAATGCTGGGGAAAGGAGATAAGACCTACTTTTGCCTACCTCCTGTAATAGGAGGTAGGCAAAAGTAGGTCTTATCTTTTGTAAAGCAACGACGGGTTTCTTTCAGTTTCCGTCTACCTGATCCACTCACAAGGCTTTGATCAACCTGAGACTATAGTAGAAGACACATACATATCCAAGATGTCACGCAGTGGGATTGAACCCGGATAGGTACTTTTTGGTTATCTCACCTCCATTTAAAAAATGGGTTATCTCCCCTGTTTTAAAAGAAATATCGGTACTTGTGGTCATCTCTCTCAACTAAAAAAATTGTTTAACCTTCAATAAAACAAAAAAAAAAAGAAGAAAAAAATGAAAAATTAATAAAAATGAAAACTGAAAAAAATTAAACATCTTACTGTATCTGACAACATTTTTATAACAAATCATACCATTCCTATTAAGGATGCCAAAAGAAGTCAACGATGTGTTGAAGTATTGAATCAAAAGGATCTAACCCTTTTAATCCAACCTCTTGTCGCTACATTAACTCGATTTTTTAGTGGGCAGATAACCCAATTTTTTAATGGGGGTGAGAGAACCAAAAAGAACCCACCAGAACCATGTTATTGGGAAACAAGCTTTCGTTTTTGTATCTGATTTGCAAGATGCTTTATTGACAAGGTTGCGAAACCAAGGGAAATTATGGAAAAAATATGAATGATAAATTCCTTCTACTAAAAAAAGGGAGATCTCAGTACAAACACAGCACTGTGAAGGCAAACACAGACAGGTAAGAAAGAATGAGATGACAGCAATCTATCATACAATTTTAAGTTACCTACGGACGTACGTTTCGAAATCAAGTTTTAGGAAAGCATAAGAATTAGAAAATTCTATCTACCTTACCCAACTTCTTTCTTATCGCGGCGTAGGATACTACAATTTATGAATAATTGGTATATTAAATTTTGAGATACAGAAGGCATTATCTCAACTCAGTGTCAGAGCGAGCCAAAGCATTACCAGTACCCACGAATTATTCAAAGTGTGAATGAAAGTTTGTGAAGAAAGAAGGAATAGCTATATCTCTTTGACTGCTATTTCTAAATTCGGTGATATATATAGATATATATATATAGATATATATATAGTATATATATATATATATATATATATACATACAATAAAACAACAAAAGACAAGGCAGGGAGTACAAACAAACCAATGTATTAGTATGGCGCTCAGGAATAGAAATAGAACAAGTCTTTTACGTTTCGAGCCTACGCTCTTCGACAGAAAGATACACAGAAAAAAACAAGGAGAGAAACAAGGAGAGAAAAACAATGCGTGTAGGAGCTAACGATCTATCATGAGGGTGAAATATAATTAATTTAATAAAATCAATAAATTTCACCAAGTAGTATTTCGGTATGGAAAGGACCATATTCGGTAAAAATTATATAATTATAATGAAGGGTTTTTTGCAACAAGTTGCTTAAACCACATACCGAAAATATTAGAGATAGCAGTCAAATGGGATACTATTACTATTACTACAAAAATAAGTCTCCGCAAACAACAGTATTTGTAACCCATATATGGTAAAAGAAGAAAGGAAAACAACGAAAACACACACACACACACACACACACACACATACATATATATATAATGGTTTCAGATTTTGGCACAAGGCCAAGAATTTAGGGGGAGGGTGCAATCGACCCCAGTGTTCAAATGGTACTTAGTTTATCGAGCTCCGAAAGGATGAAAGGTAAAGTCGTCGTCGGTGGAATTCGAACCCAGCACGTACAGACAGACGAAATGCCGCTAAGCATTTTTCCCGGCATGCTAACGATTCTGCCAGCTCACCGCCTTTACATATATATAATATGTTAAGATTCAGGTGAATAAAGCACTTAAATGGTAAGGCACCGGGTTGGGTCAAATTCTTTAAAATGCATATACAGCAACTCTAGACGAATACAAACGTTGGCACCGAAATACAGGTAGCTAGATATTCAGGTTATGTATACAATTAATCGAAACCAACTGAGTATATTATCATGCCTTGGGCTAATCAAGAAACACACATTGTATTAAATATACGTTCCATATACTTCGGAACACGTGAGGAGCAGGTTACGAGACAGGTGAGTCATAAATAGGTAAATAACAAACGATGGACAGGTGTCAATTCATTGCAGCTGGTTCCAACGAATTTTTTATTGGTTAATGGGTACATCGTATCGTGATCAGAACCCCCCTTTTCTTCAGATGAATGCATGATACTAATGTATTCATCTGACGAAAAAGGATTTTTAATAATGATATAATGCACCCATTAATTAATTAAAAAATTCGTTGGAACCAGCTGTAATGAATTGACACCTGTCCATCGTTTGTTGTTTACCTATTTATGATTCACCTGTCTCGTAACCTGCTCCTCACGTGTTCCGA
>NW_021823695.1:0-21847 GCF_006345805.1 Octopus sinensis | reverse complement strand
TGTTGTTGTTATATTCCGATTGTTATTCCTTTTATTTCATCTTCCGACTGGGTCTCAACCAGAGACCTAGGGCACATATATATTAGATGGAGAGAAACTTTCTGAGAATGAGGGCGGTTGCTTTCAACACAAGTATTTGAGTATCATAGACTGTTGGTTTCCAGGGACCTGGTCAAAAGTTTCCTGGAACCTGGTCAAAAAATTTGTTAGTACCTTTCTTGGTCATTCCCGGGACATCTACAACAATAGGGATGGTTTTGGTTTTTATTTGCCACACCCTAAATATTTCAATCTCAAGTTCCTTATATTTCAACATTTTTTTCAAATTCCTTTGATGAGATATTTCCATCAGTAGGCAGTCATATTAATTAACAGGCATATTTTTTGTCTTAGATCTTTGATGACAATGTCTGGTATGTTAACATTTATTTGCCTGCCTATATATTATTATTATTATAATCATTGTTGTTGTTGTTGTTGTTGTTTTTATTATTATTAAGGCGGCGAGCTGGCAAAATCATTAGCACGCCAGGTGAAATGCTTAGCGGTATTTCGTCTGTTTTTACGTTCTGAGTTCAAATTCCGCCGAGATCGACTTTGCCTTTCATCCTTTCGAGGTCGATAAAATAAGTATCAGCTGAGTACTTGGGTCAATGTAACCGACTATCCCGCTCCATCAGATTTCAGGCCTTATTCGTATAATAGAAAGGATTATTATTATTATTATTATTATTAGTAGTAGTAGTAGTAGTAGTAGTAGTAGTAGTAGTAGTAGTAGTAGTTTAGTAGTAGCAGCAGCAGCAGCTGTAGTATTAGTAGTAGTAGTAGTAGTAGTAGTAGTAGTAGTAGTAGTAGTAGTAGTAGTAGTAGTAGTAGTAGTAGTAGTATTTACTTTTAATCTGCATGTTTGTTACAATCACTTGCCGAGGCACACCGAGCATCCTGGGGTGAGTGAAGGATACGAAATGTAGCGAAATATCTTCATTTAATACAATACAGGCATCTAAATGGAAAGGGCTTTTCTAAGGATATGGGCAGTACTTGTCAGCTCAGCACAATCTTTTGGCTTTCTCCGTGACATAGTTCACCTGGGATCTTATCTAGATGTTACTGACATCTCTTTTTTATCATACCTATGTCACCTACAATAACAGGAACAGTTCTCGCTTTAAGATGCCACTACTTTTGTATTTCAGTTTCCAAGTCCCTATATATACTTAATTTGTCAAATTCATTTACAGATATATTTTCATCAGTTGGAACACTTACATCTATTAGTCTACAAGTATTTTCTTCCCAGTCTTTAATAATCATGTCTGGTCGATTAGCCTGGATCGTTCTGTCAGTGTTGCCTGGAAAATCCCTGAGTATAGTGGCATTTTAACCTTCAACGACTGACTCAGGATGATGTTCATACCAGTAAGAAGTAGTGCTGATTTTGTAATGTTTACATATTTTCCTTTGTAAATACTTTCCTACCCTATCATGGCGATTTTCCTATTCGTATGGTGTCAGCACCGGACATCTCGAGACGAGATTGTCTATTGCTTCGTCAAATGTGTCGCAGAATCTGCATTTAGGGTCAGAACCGTTTTGAAGAACGTTAGCCTGGTAGTTTTTTTGTAAGCAATCTTTGATCTTGTGCCACCAATATAAAACCGTCAGTCTCTGCTTTCAGTCCTAAACTTCTAAACTATTGATGGGTTGTTGCTTGACTGTCCATGCAGAGACTTCTGGCACCACCGCCCCTCAATTTATTTCTGCCCGTTCTTTTTTAAAGTCTGCTTGATCCGTTTTGTGACAGTGGTTTCAGGTTCTTCAACTATTTCAGGGTTAATGCCAAGTTCCCTTGCGAATTTGCATGCTACCTTGACAATAGAATGTGATTTTTCGCTGCTTTCGTGTTTGCACACAAGCGTCTAGCCCTCTGTAGAAGATAAGTACGTGTTCATTGCTATTGTGGAGGTTTTATAGTACTCTGCCTGCATCATTCCTCTTTCTCCGTTACTTCTAGGTAGGTACAGATGATCAACGTCTGTTTTTGGGTGGTGTATGTTCTTAGATGTTAGTAGGTTGTTTTTTTTTGTCTTCCTGTCCAGGCGTTGGATCTCTATAAGATTCTAACTAATGATGTTAAAACTATATTGGGTTACTGGAAGTGTCAGAGTGTTAATGGCTTCGATGCGATTTTTCGCGTTGAGTTCAGCTTTTAGCATGAGTCTTACTCTCTTGTAACACTCCTTTCTTATTTTTTCCTTCATACTAGCATGTTGTATACCATCTTCTTGTTCGTTTGAGAGTAGGATCAGTGCCATGCAAAAGAGTAATGGGGAGAGGGTGTCACCTTGAAATATGCCTCGTTTGATGTTGACGTTGTTAGATTGGCTCATCCCATTATTATGATTTAGAAGGAGACGTGTGTTCCACTTGGCCACGTTTTAGGTGTTCCACTTGCTACCTTTTAAGAATTTGGAGACGACAAGAGAGATCTTATATATCTCAAGGGCGTTGAGCAGCCAATTATGTGGGACACTATAAAACGCTTTCCTGTAGTTTATCCATGCCATACTCGGGTTTTTCGTTTTGCTCCGACAATTCTCTACAATCATTTTACTTATAAGTAATTGGCTTTTGTACTCATGAGAATTCCTTTTACAGCCTTTTTGAGCTTATGAAAAGATAGACTTCTGTTCAAGGGAAACGTATATTCTGTCTATATGGATATGAGGATCTTGTAGGTGGTGCTGAGACATGTTACTAATCGGTAGTTCTTTGGCATTTTTGAGTCTTCATTTTTTGGTATAAGGTATTCTGTTACTTCAGTCATTATTGTTATTATTATTATTATTATTATTATTATTATTATTATTATTATTATTATTATTATTATTATTATATTATTATTGAGTGAGAGATCAGTGCATGTCATCAAAGTGATACTGAGATAAAATATATGAAGCCCATCATGACTACCCGCCTGATAAGAGTACACCAGGCACATGCATCACAACTATGTGTGCAACAGAGTGATCTCATATCAAGATAAACAGCGCATGGCCTTGCAGGTGGGGCCCAGTTAGAATTTTCTTCAGGTTGAGTAGCCCATCCCGCTCAAAAGGTCCCTAGATAAAGGCTGTTTAAGGATGTTGAACAAAACACCCGTGTTTCCAAAGGTGAATTATCCAAACCCCAACGAATTCCTCTCAATGCAGGACTATGATGCTCTCCCCTACATCTGCTCGTGATCATTATTATCATTGTTGTTGTTGTTGTTGTTGTTGTTGTTGTTGTTGTGTTGTTGTTGTTGTTGTTGTTGTTGTTGTTGTTGTTAAAGGTGCCGGGTTGGCAGAATCGTTAGCACGCCGGGAGAAATGCTTAACGATATTTCGTCTGCCGCTACGTTCTGAGTTCAAATTCCACCGAGGTCGACATGTTGCCTTTCATCCTTTCGTAGTCGATTAAATAAGTACCTGATGTAATCGTCTTAATCCCCTCTCCAAAGCTGCCCTTACTCTTTTACTTGTTTCAGTCATTTGACTGCGGCCATGCTGGAGCTCCGCCTTTAGTCGAGCAAATCGACTCCAAGACTTATTCTTTGGAAGCCTAGTACTTATTCTATCAGTCTCTTTTGTCGAACCGCTTAGTTACGGGGACATAAATACACCACCATCGGTTGTCAAGCGATGTTGGGGGGACAAACACAGATACACAAATATATATACACACATACATATATACGACGGGCTTCTTTCAGTTTCCGTCAACCAAATCCACTCAGAAGGCTTTGGTCGGCCCAAGGCTATAGTAGAAGACACTTGCCCAAGTGGGACTGAACCCGGAACTATGTGGTTGTTAAGCAAGCTACTTACCATAAAGCCACTCCTAAGCTTGGGTAAAAATTTGAAATCATTATCATTACCAATATTATTTTTTATTTTCTTTTTGTACCTCTGTATGCTGTGCATATGTCTCCTGTTTCCCAATGTATGCCGCGTATACACTGTTTTTTGTCATTTCGTTATTATATGTAAGCTTCTCACACTTTATGCCTGTCTCTGTATTGTCCCTCTCATCTTTCACCCTCGTGGCAAATAAATGAAATCATTATTATTATTATCCTTATTATTATTGTTATTATTGTTGTTGTTGTTGTTATTATTATTATTAGTATTATTATTATTATTATTATTATTATTATTATTATTATTAATTATTATTATTGAATGAGAGAGCAGTGCATGCTATCAAAGTGACACTGGGGTAAAATATACGAAGCCCACTATACCCATCATGACTACCCGTCTGATAAGGTTACACCAGGCACATGCATCACAACCATATGTGCGCGACATGGTGATCTCATATCAAGATAAACAGCACATGACCTTGCAGGTGGCGCCCAGTTAGAATTTTCTTCAGGTTGAGTAGCCCATCCCACTCAAAAGGTCCCTGAATAAGGGTTGTTTAAGGATGTTGAAAGAACCACCCATTATTCAAACCCAAAAGAATCCCTCTCAACACATGGCTATGATGCTCCCCCACTACTTCTGCTCGTGATCAGAGATGCACATATCGTCAGCCACTAAGGGACATGCTCAACTGGTTAAGGTCAAACAACTGACAAGCAAATCTGGTATTGAGCAGAATATTTGCTGTAGCCCATCTTTTATACCATTATTATTATTATTATTATTATTATATTATTATTATTATTATTATATTATTATTATTATTATTATCATTATTATTATTATTATTATTGTTATATAAGCTTTTATGTAAATCATCACCATTCTTTTGTCTTTTTGTATTGTCCTAAATATTTTGCAGCCTTTGTGGCTATTAAAGAAACAGGTTAAAATTAAAAATAAAAATTTTGTACAACTCTTATCAATTCCAGTAAAATGAGCGAAGACAAACAATTTGATCCTCCTAAAAGACGCAGCTCTTTTTTCATTTCCTCAACGCAGTCAATCAATTATCAATGTAATAAAATATATTTAACCATTTATTTATGCCACCAAAAAACAAATGGCTGTTAAAATTCTCGGTATTTTCTTACAATCAATTTCGAAATGGATAACTAATCTAAAGTATTCGCCAAAGAAACATGATCACAGCATGGCGCCTTAGTAAAATTATATTTAAAATTAGAATTACTATTTAAGATATAAACACTTGATATTATATAATAGTGCTAATATTATCACGCAATTATTTTATGAATGTCGAGTTTGGAGCCGTAGTGCGATTGTATATCTTCAAACTATAAAAATGTTCGTTACTTAAATATATAAAATTACATTAGATTGTCTACCACGTTTTTTTTAGTTATTTTTCGACAAGATTAATTTCTACATATTAATTAATATAGAAGCCCGAAAGCGTAAATTGCTAACTGCTTTGATTTAAACAAGAAGAGCTGTTAAGATTATTTGGCAGCATCAATGGGAAAAACAATTAAAGTTCTTTGAAATAATGTTTATAATAATAGTAATTATTATTATCATTATTATTATTTTCTCTTTATTACAGGTTTTGTTAGAGCTCTTAGAGTCTTGAGTGCGTAGCGGGCATACTACCTGCAGACTACGGTACCATACTATTCGTTCTTTTCAGCCATCTAACATTTTCCTGATTATTCTGGCCGTACCAATGAGGCAAATATTTTGTGACAGTTCTGCTGGGCAGTCTATTCCAATTTCCTTTATATTCCTCTTGATGCCTTCTGATACTGTTCCCAAGGACACAACAATAATTGATACTAACTGGTACTAATATTCCATAGCTGGGATATTTTGTACTTAAGAATGTTGTATCTATCTATCTTTTCGCCTTCCTTCTTGATTATTCGTAGGTCAAAGGGGCATGCAATATCAACTATATAGCATATGTGGTGCACTTTGTCCACCACCACTATGCTCTAAAACCTGATCTGTGTGGATTGGGAAATCCTAGAGGATTTTGCTAGTCTCCCACTCCACCACTCTCTGCGGTTCGGGCTCATACCACGTCTTGCCTCTCTATAGCCCCCACGTTTCACACAGTTTCCAATGTAGCACTTTCGCTACCTGGTCGTGGCGCCTAGAACATTCGTTCGTGATGTGGGCAATGGTTTCATCCACTCTATTGCAGATGCGACACAGCGGAGACACTTGCTCATTTTTAAGGTTGACCCTCCATTTCATTGCAAAGCTTGGCCATGCGCTGCCAGTAGAGTGCTCTTGGTCTCGTTTTTTTAAGAGTTCCTTTCATCAGCCAATTCCTTCTGTATCTGATTTTAAGCCAGAACTTCAACATCGGCATCATTAGCTCTCTTTGGGTATTTGCCATTGAGAAGTCTTTCTTGCCATTTATCAATAAGAATATCTAAGGTGGAAGCACTCCGTCGGTTACGACGACGAGGGTTCCGGTTGATCCGATCAACGGAACAGCCTGCTCGTGAAATTAACGTGTAAGTGGCTGAGCACTCCACAGACACGTGTACGCTTAACGTATTTCTCGGGGATATTCAGCGTGACAGAGAGTGACAAGGCCGGCCTTTGAAATACAGGTACAAACAGAACAGAAAGTAAGAGTGAGAGAAAGTTGTGTTGAAAGAGTACAGCAGAGATCACCACCATCCCCTGCCGGAGCCTCGTGGAGCTTTAGGCGTTTTCGCTCAATAAACACTCACAACGCCCGGTCTGGGAATCGAAACCGCGATCCTACGACCGCGAGTCCGCTGCCCTAACCACTGGGTCATTGCGCCTCCACATATATCTAATGTAGCAGTTTTAGCACGGGTTTTCACACGCTTAGCTTTTTCTGTGTTTGTTTCCAGTACGTCTAATTCTGGTACTTGTTGTATTTGGAATTCACTTAGATATTTCTTTGTTTGTTACTGTGTATGAAGCTCTCTTATCTTTGTGCTATATTATTATTATTAATATTTAAGACGTTGCAAAGTATCCAATATCGTAATGTTGTTGATTGAAGATATCGTGTCTGCAGGGGGCTTGTACTGTCTGTCAAGTCACAACAAAGACCTCAGACAGACAGACTACTTTACACAATATGCGTACTGTTCCAAGTAATGCCGATTTTTGCAATACCTAGATTGTAGGGTATTTCTAAAGTTTCCAGATGTTTCTTCGGATTGGATGGTGAGAGCTGGCAGAATCGTTAGCACGCCGGGGGAAATGCGTAGCCGTATTTCGTCTGCCGTTACGTTCTGAGTTCAAATTCCGCCGTGCATCATTACCCTATGTGGGCAACATGGTGATCTCATATCTAGATAAACAGCGCATGCCCTTGCAGGTGGGACCCAGTTAGAATTTTCTTCAGGTAGAGTAGCCCATTCTGCTCAAAAGGTCCCTGAATAAAGGTTGTTTCAAGTTGTTGAAAGAATCACCCATGTTTCCAGAGATGAACTATTCAAACCCCAAAGAAATCCTCTCAACGCATGGCTATGATCACCGTGAGAGAAAGTTGTGGTAGAGAGTACAGCAGGGATCTCCACCACCCCCTGCTGGAGCCTCATGGAGCTTTAGGTGTTTTCGCTCCATAACCACTCACAATGCTCGGTCTGGGAATCGAAACTACGATCCTACGACCCCGAGACCGCTGCCCTAACAACTGAGCCATTGCGCCTTCACACACACACACACACACCACACACACACAATATATATATATATATATATATATATATATATATATATATTATATATCTATATATGTATATATATATATGTATATATAATATATAATATATATATATATATATACATATATATATATACATATATATATATGTATATATATATATATATATATATATATATATATATATATATATATATATATATATATATATATATATATATATATATATATATATATATATATATATATATATATATATATAATATACTCATTATAGATATAGGTGAAAGATATTAATTTAATAAAATCAACAGATTTCACCTAGTATATTCTTTCTGTGAAAAGGACCATATTCGGTAAAAATTATATAATTATAACAATAAGGGTTTTCAACAGGGTTTGGAGACATATTTTTGTAGAAAAAGGAAATAGTAGTCCTTTGGCTGCTATTTCTAAAATTTTCGGTATGTGGTCATGCAACTTGTTGTAAACCCTTATTGTTATAATTATATATATACATATACACACATACATACATACATACATACATACATACATACATACATACATACATACATACATACATACATACATACATACATACGTATATTTATATATTCTTTTATTTGTTTCAGCCATTTGGCTGCAGCCATGATGGAGCACCGCCTTTAGTGGAGCGAATCGACCCCAGGACTTCTTGGGAAGCCTAGTACTTATTCTATCGGATCCTCTTGCTGAACCGCTAAGTTACGGGGTCGTAAAACACCAACATCGGTTGTCAATCGATGATGGTGTGACAAACACAGACACACGAACATATACATTTATATATATGTGTATATATATATATATATATATATATAATATATATATATATATATATAATATATATATTATATATATATATATATATGTACATATATGATGGGCTTCTTTAAGTTTATGTCTACCAAATCCACTGACAAGGCTTTGGTCGGCCCAAGGCTAAGATACTTGGTCAAGGTGGCATGCAGTGGCACTGAACCCGGAACCATGTGGTTGGGAACCAAGCTTCTTACCACACAGCCACGCCTGCGCCTATACATACATATTTCATACGTGTATTTGTGTGTGTTTGTGTGTCATATGTATATGTGTGCGTGTATATATATATATATATGTTTATATCAATCTCAGCATATGCATTTATATGTTTGTAAATAAATGCATGTGTATGCATGTATGCATGCGTGTGTGTGTGTGTGTGTGTGTGTGTGTGTGTGTGGTGTGTGTGTGTGTGTGTGTGTGTGTGTGTGTGTACGTACACGCTTTCATAACATTAATTCTACACTGAAAAAGAGAGAAACTGCTGACAAAGTTATAAATATTTGTATTATGAAAGATTTTTAAAAGGCTTCGATTCTGCGGTAGTTATAGCTTTTATTTTCACTTTACAAAAATATATTTATTGTAAATATGAAGCATTATTGTCTTTTAATAAAATGGAAAGTTATATTAGCTTTTCTTTTAAATTTCCAACATTATCTTTAGCTATAATTAAATGTAAACATTTTAAACATCACATCACACTTCAGATGCAGTTTCATTGCTTTCAATTCATTGCGAACCTGAAAGTAAACTGTTTTTGTATTACAGTAAGACTGGTGATGGCCATATATTATATATATATATATATATATATATATATATATATATATATATATATATATATATATATATATATATCTATATATAATATATATATATATATATATATATATATATGTACATACATACATACACATACATACATACATACATACTACATACATACATACATACATACATACTACATAAGTCAAAATAGAAAATGCTAAGATAATTTTATAGTGAATCTTTCAGTACCGGTTTCGGTCATTTTGAGACCTTTTCAACTGTAACGATTAAATAATTAAATTTAGAAAAATTAGAAGAAAAGTTTTTTTTTAAAGGAATATTTCTATAGTAGTGTTCAGATATAAGTGGCATTCTGCCTTTCTCTGACTCCCTTTTGTTTGCACTTGTGTGTTGGAGGTCGTTGTGAGTTCTTGGTAGGGTAGAAGAAGAAGAAGAGAGAAGATGCTGATGAGGAAAGGGGGTGGGAAAATCTGGGAGTGCCCTGATGGTCGTATTTTGAATGGTCAGTGGCCGGCTAGCAGTCGCAGTTCAATTCAGGAGAATATTTCTATTGAAAGGCTTCTTTATGGAATTTGCGTAGGTGTTATACTAAAAAATTAGTGACAAAGTTAAGGGTAGAAGGTGGAGAAGTAGAAGAAGAAGAAGAAGAAGAAGAAAGAGAAGAAGAAGATGACGATGACGATGTTGATGATGATGCTGATGAAGAAGAAGAAAGGAAGAAGAAGAAGAATAAGAGAAGGAGAAGGAGAAGATGATGATGATGATGATGGTGGTGATGATGATGACGACGATGATGAATAATGTAATGATGATAAGAAGAAGAAGAAGAAGAAGAGGAAGAAGAGAAGAAAAAACAGAGAAGGGAGAATATGAATGGGGGTTGAAAGTAGTGAGGTGTTGTTATGACTTGAAGTTGGCATGTTATGGAGTATAGCTGTGATTGGGGGCTGATTAGTAATGGATTCTTTGAATGTAATATTTTTGTGTGTGTAATATTTCTTTTATTCTAAAGTTGAGGTATATTAATTGTTTGTCGTAGACCCGTTAAGAAGTGGCCTGTATTTTGTGATAAAGAGAGTTTCTTTACTTATTGTTGTCTCGAGGTTGTATCGTCCCTAAATTGGTAGAGGGGGGAAATCCTGAAGCTTGGTGTTTTTTTGTTGGCGCAAGTATCTATTGTTTGGCTAAAAGCTATTTTTTCTGTTTTGGGGAATTTTTATCTGGGATCTGTGCAGGGCCATTCGTTTACGCAAACTATTTTTGTGTTGGCCTATGTACTGCTCTTGACACCCGGAGCAGGTTAGTGAGTATATTAGGTTCTCCGAAGCACATGGACAACGGTTTACAGTGAAAAGCAACTTCACATGTGCTTCGGAGAACCTAATATACTCACTAACCTGCTCCGGGTTTTTTTGTATCGTCTATCTCTATGTTTTATTGTCCCTTTTTCTAGCACCTAGTTGTCCGGATGTTTTGCGTTCTTGTCCCATTTTGTATTATATATATATTACTCTTTTACTCTTTTACTTGTTTCAGTCATTTGACTGTGGCCATGCTGGAGCACCGCCTTTAGTCGAGCAAATCGACCCCGGGACTTATTCTTTGTAAGCCCAGTACTTATTCTATCGGTCTCTTTTGCCGAACCGCTAAGTGACGGGGACTAAACACACCAGCATCGGTTGTCAAGCAATGCTAGGGGGACAACACAGACACACAAACACACACCACACACATCTATATATATACATATATACGACAGGCTTCTTTCAGTTTCCGCCTACCAAATCCACTCAAAAGGCATTGGTCGGCCCGGGGCTATAGCAGAATACACTTGCCCAAGATGCCACACAGTGGGACTGAACCCGGAACCATGTGGTTGGTAAACAAGCTACTTACCACACAGCCACTCCTGCGCCTATATATATGGTGGTGGTGGTGTGGTGGTGGTGGTGATGGTAATGGTGAATGATGATGATGATGATGATGATGATGATGATGATGATGATGATGATGATGATGAGATGATTCTGTTCTTACAGAATTACCATTCAGCAAAACTATACGACATATTACTCATACTTTATACAGCAAAGAAAGCACCAATATGGCACCAGAAACCACGAACCAAACCGTACAGCAAAGCAAAACTGTTACAATATACTAACACTGCTCTAGAATCTAAAACTAGAATGCTTGCGCATATCTCGAGGTAAAAAAGAGTGCACCTGGTGATGAAGTAGAAACTCGTATAAAACTGTCGAAAAATAATTTCTGACGCAGTCACAAGACAAGGAGTGTAGCTGGTTGGAACTGTCGATTGCAACTACCCTAGAATTATATTTTATCGATCTCGTAAAGATTAAAAGAAAAGTTGGCCTTGCTAGGATTTGAACTCAGAACGTTAAGTTACGGAACAAATATTGCAAGGAAGTGTAATGGCTCTGCCAATCCACTGTCTTGTATACAGAAAAAAATTATAATTGCATTATGAAACTCTAACAGAAAATATGTGGTATAAACAGACTCAAGAAAATTTGACAGACGTTGACAAAGCAGCAATGCTCTACCATATGGCAATTCATGCAGACGAAGATGAAGAGTAATCAATAAAAAAATATTGCTGTCAAGGACAACCAGGAAAGGAAATGACATCTAATCAAACTAACAGTCCCAACAGACGATATTGTATCATCAATGGAAATGTAAAAATGATCTAAATATAAAAATAAACAAGTCTATTGATTCTGTATATGTATAAGCGATAGAGTCTTGAATTGTTACACTGGGTTTCACGACACCGATTATTCGGTCGTCTGGATAATCGCTAACGTGAAATTTAGAGTTGCGAATCAAGGAGCTTCTCCTTAAAATCACATAAGCATGTGTGTGTGTATGTGTGTGCGTGTATACATATATATATATTGTACAATAGTACATATAATTTATAACATAAGCACTAATACAGAAATAAAATAATTTATTATTTGTATACACTAAGATATATTGTTTTTCTATCTCATTGACAGCGAAACGCGCGTAACTTTATGGATATCAACTAGTAAAAGAAATATATTCATATCATAGCAGCTAACTTACATTATATTTTACATATATATATATATTATATATATATATATTATATATATATATATATATATATATATAATATATATATCTATATATATATATATATATATATATATTATATATATATTATAGTATATATATTATATATATATATAGGCGTAGGAGTGACTGTGTGATAAGTAGCTTGCTTACCAACAACATGGTTCCGGGTTCAGTCTCACTGCGTGGAACCTTAGGCAAGTGTCTTCTACTATAGCCTCGGGCCGACCAAAGCCTTGTGAGTGGATTTGGTAGATGGAAACTGAAAGAAGCCCTCAAATATATATATATATGTGTGTGTATATGTTTATGTGTCTGTATTTGCCCCTCTCCCCCTCAAAATCGCTTGACAACCGATGCTGGTGTGTTTACGTCCCTGTAACTTAGCGATTCGATAGAATAAGTACTAGGCTTACAAAGAATAAGACCTGGGGTCAATGTGCTCGTCTAAAGGCGGTACTCCAGCATGGCGGCAGTCAAATGACTGAAACAAGTAAAAGAGTATATACTCGCCATATCTCGGTTTACCTATCGCGCCCTCAGTTTCCGTCTACCAAATTCACTCACAAGGCTTTGGTCGGCCCGAGGCTATAGTAGAAGACACTTTCCCAAGGTGCCACGCAGTGGAACTGAACCCGGAACCATGTGGTTCGTAAGCAAGCTACTTACCATACAGCCACTCCTACGCCTACAATTATAAAAATATACAGTACAGAACTGTTTCTACTTCGCGGATTTTCACCTATCGCGGAAGGTTTTAGAACGTAACACCTGCGATAGTCGAGGGATTACTTTACATATATATAAACGTATGCATGTATGTGTGTGTATGTATGTATGTATGTATGTATGTATGTATGTATGTATGTATGTACGTATGTATGCATGTAGGAAATATAATGAAAAAAACAAAAAGGAGTAAGCACAACACAGGGGAGACAAGCTTAAACAAATATTGTCCTAGTTTAATGCATAAAAGAAAGAAGGGAAAGAATTTTAATGTTTCGGACATTAGTCCTTCATCGGAAAAATACATAGGAGAGGTGAAAAAGAAAGGTAAATGGATGAGAGGGAAAAAGCGGGCGATGGGTTATAGCCAGGTGGAAATGTGATTCTATTGAGGGAATTAAGAAAAGAAGAGGGTAAGGGATGTGAGTGTTATAGGAGTGTTTTGAGAAAGGTAGAAGGGGGAGATATGGTGTTTATGTTTCGCGGGGATATATATATGTTTATAAAGGTGTGTAAGTGCAGAAGTATAGAGGCGCGGGTTTGTAAGATGAAGAAGTGTTCGTGTATGTGCGTTTATATATGAGGCTCACGTCATCTTGCGTTCCTCATCAGTCGTAGCTAGTTTCTCAGACATACAGGATGTAAAACTGCTGTTTTTCTTTCAATTGCTTCTACTCACATTTTCCTTAAAGAAGCACAGTTCGAAACATTAGATTTTTCATTCTCCGTGACAATTTAACAGAAATTCCTGTCCATTTTTCTAAATAATATATCGTGCTGGTATAGGCCAACACCAGCCTCTATGGATTCTATTTTATCATGTGTGTGTGTGTATACATATATATTTATGTGTGTGTATACATATATATTTGAGTGTGTGTGTGTATACATATATATTTGAGTGTGTGTGTGTATACATATATATTTGAGTGTGCGTGTGTATACATATATATTTGAGTGTCTGTGTGTATACATATATATTTGAGTGTGTGTGTGTGTGTATACATATATAGTTGAGTGTGTGTGTGTATACATATATATTTGAGTGTGCGTGTGTATACATATATATTTGAGTGTGCGTGTGTACACATATATATTTGAGTGTGCGTGTGTATACATATATATTTGAGTGTGTGTGTGTATACATATATATTTGAGTGTGCGTGTGTATACATATATATTTGAGTGTGCGTGTGTATACATATATATTTGAGTGTGTGTGTGTATACATATATATTTGAGTGTGTGTGTGTATACATATATATTTGAGTGTGCGTGTGTATACATATATATTTGAGTGTGTATGTGTATACATATATATTTGAGTGTGCGTGTGTATACATATATATTTGAGTGTGTGTGTGTATACATATATATTTGAGTGTGCGTGTGTATACATATATATTTGAGTGTGTGTGTGTATACATATATATTTGAGTGTGTGTGTGTATACATATATATTTGAGTGTGTGTGTGTGTATACATATATATTTGAGTGTGTGTGTGTATACATATATATTTGAGTGTGCGTGTGTATGTGTATATGTGTATGTGTGTACATTACTATATATAGGACAAACGAGTTGGGAGTGCTTAATATATGCTGTAGAGGATATGATTTTTTATTGAACTTCAAGTTGAGATTTAGTCTCGAGTTTCTCTCCACAACAATCTTGGGGCGAAACTATTTCAACATGGTATTGGTAGGATAACTTTATACATCCGTTGGTGTAGATGAGTGGGTTTATGCTTATTTTTATTCATTAGTTTTTCATTGATTACATGAGTTATTTCTGTGTTATGGTATTCCTTGCAATTCTAGTTGGGGTTGTTATGAATTCGTTTATGGTCTGTTGATAAATTCAATTCCCGAGACAAACATCCCAATTCAATTTCAGTATAAAACTATATATACATATATAGATGCACCCAAACGTACATACTTACAACGTATATATATATATATATATATATATATATATATATATATATATATATATATATATCTATATATATATATATATATATATATATATATTATATATATATACGTATGTATGGTTGTGTGGTAAGTAGCTTGCTTACGAACTACATGGTTCCGGGTTCAGTCCCACCGCGTGGCACCTTGGGCAGGTGTCTTCTACTATAGCCTCGGGCCAACCAAAGCCTTGTGAGTGATTTGGTAGATGGAAACTGAAAGAAGCCGTCGTATGTATATATATATAAAATGTGTGTGTGTGTGTGTGTGTGTGTTGTGTATGTATGTTTGTGTGTCTGTGTTTGGTCCTCCCAACATCGCTTGACGACAGATGCTGTGTTGTTTACGTCCCCATAACTTAGCGGTTCGATAAAAGAAACGATAAAATAAGTACTAGGCTACCAAAACAAGTCCTGGGATCAATGTGCTCGACTGAAGGCGGTGCCCAGCAGGGCCACAGTCAAATGACTGAAACAAGTAAAGAGTAAAGCGTAAAAGAGTATATAGATGCATCCATCCACGTACATACAAACGTATATATATATATATATATATATATATAGTATATATATATATGTATATATAATAGTATATTATATATTTATGTATGTATGTATGTATGTATGTATGTATGTATACTTATAAGTTTATATATACATATATATATACTCTACAATAAGTATTGAGTACTACTCTCTTATTTGTTCGATGCAACTCAACTTCCATATGTGTGTGTGTCTCTGTATGTATGTGAGCATATGTGTGTGTGTGTGTGTGTGTCATCATCATCGTCGTCGTCGTCTCACACACACACGTATAATTACATACACTCACACGCCCGTGCATGCGCACAGAGTACGTCCAAAGATAAGACACTTGCCGACTGCAACTATAAGAAAACATACCGCCAATGATTTTTTTTATTTTCCTTTTCTGCTTAATTGAATTATATTTGATAAGAAAATACACAGCTGAACTGTTTTACAGATGATTTTGAAAGCAAATTTTGTGTCTACCTCTGTGCGTGATTGTGTGTGTTAGTATGTTTCTATGTGTATTCTTTTCTCTGTTTTCACTCTTTTTTTACGCTTCCATTTTGTATAACTGAAGACAAATATGGATTTTGAACAAGAGACAAAGAAAAATATGCGATGAAATAAATGACTTGTTTATGCATTTCTGTATTTGTGATTATCTGAGTCTGAAGTTTTGGTGGAAAAGAATACAGAGAAGAAAAAATATGATGGAAATGATAATAAAAAAATGTTAATATGACATGTTTAACAAAATTTGAATAGTATTATTGATACTGTTAGTATTACTTTTTGTTGTTGTTATGAGTATTGCTGTTGTTGGGAGGGGGTGTTGGTGGTGGTGGTGGTGGTGGTGCTGCTGCTGCTGCTGTTGTTGCTGCTGCTGCTGTTGTTGCTGCTGCTGCTGCTGCTGCTGCTGTTGTTGCTGTTGCTAACTGTTGTTGATGAGGAGAATGATGACGACGACGATGATGATGATGACAAAGATAATGGTGGTGGTGGTGGCAGTGGCGGCGGCGGCAGTGGAGTCGGTGGTGGTGGTGGTGGTAGTGGTGGTGGTGGTGGTGGTGGTGGTGGTGTGTGGTGTGGTGGTGGTGGATGTGGTGGTTGTGGTGGTGTATGTGGTGGTGGTGGTGGATGTGGTGGTGGTGAGGATGATATTGTTTGCCTAGTGGAAAGATGGCCGACTCAGTAGTGACAGGAAGAACGAGTCGTTTTAGTGACGATAATAGTAGTAACGTAAACAAAACGCGACCTACCCTACCCATCAAATTAATTTCAAGCGAAAATAAATCAAACACATAGAAGGAGCTTCCGTTTTCGACATATTTGTACAACAGATACAAGACACACAGAATATTAATTTCAATGGAAACAACAATATCAACAACAGTGATAAAAGCAACAATAGCATTCTATAATTTGCAAATGTTGTGAGAGAAAGGGAGGCTCTGGGCTTAAGTCAGCTCTAGGAAAAGGATCGAGCAATGTATGTAACAAAGGCTGGTACTTCCTTGCCCACCGAATTTATACAGAAAAGAGTGAGGAGGAAGGTGGCATACCTCTGTCTTGCCAAAAAAAAAACAATGGATTTTGCATGTCCTTGAAGAAGGATTTTCGAGGAAGTCTTGGCCGATGTGTTTTTGGATGTCATCACCACTGACCAGAGCACAGGTGTTACTTTTGTGGAACAGTACGAATATGTAGTAGCACAAAGCTGACCAAAAAAAAGTGGTTGGGCGGAACCTGTAAAGACATCCAGATCCTAAAGTCTCCTTTTTTGCCATGGGGACACTTTGAGAGGGTCCATGGTTAGCGGAGGGCTGCACCTTCTATAATTGATCGTATTCATTAGTTAATATTACATTCCATTTAATGCGAAGTGTAAATCACATAATAATAATAATAATAATAATAATAATAATAATAATAATAATAATAATAATAATAATAATAATAATAATAATAATAAATAAAACTAAAACAATTGTGGTACACAGAAAAGGTTTCATTAAATTTATTTATGGGCAAATTACACGTCAGTCAGCACAAGTAATTTAATGAGACAAATGTAATCTTTCATACTTATTTACAATTCTTTTGAAACTAGGTTGCTTGTTGAGATCCTCGTCACTACCTGCAAGTTTATGTCACTCACAGAGGATCTATTTTTGCTCTTGTTGATCTTCATGCAGGAAAAACTTTGCTCACAAGTATACAGGTTTAGTCAAAAGTCTCCTGACAGTAAATCAAAACCATAAAATTCCAAGATTTATTTAACAACTGAATGAGACTTCGCTAATAAATAGACAAACGTTGAAAAAAAATGGTGATTTTAACTCACAGCATTCCATTATTAAACATTCATAATTGGAATATATAAATTAGGTTGAATATTAAGTATTTATGGAATTTTGATTTACTGTCGGATGACTTTTGGCCAACTCTGTATGTGGATCCAAAACTAAAAGACATTTTACCAGAAAATTTCTTCACACATGGAAATTTGTCAGTAGAGATTTTTAAAATTCTACCAATGTCACAGAATTAAACATTTCTTTCAGCGTGTGATCTGATTGTATGTGAATTAGTTCAAGTTGCACCTCCTCAGTTGCTGTATCAATATCAGCAGCGAAAGGATAAGATGACAAAGTTAAATCCGGCTGAATTTTCTTAAAATCCTGAAATCTTGTGACCTCATCCTCCAAACTCAGCAAATGATCCCTAATCTTGGAAGAAACACGTGCTGGTACTTTCTGTCTTCTAATAAAGGGAAATGGCAAAACTTGCCCTCGCTTGCTTGCCTTGCAAATAGCCGTAGTTTTACAGTTCTATATTTAAAAGATGAGGAATTATGTACATTATTTACATTCGACGAAACGTTGTGTTAACAACAAACAAGACGAGGACAAATATACGTCGAATGTAAATAATGTAAATAATGTAAATAAGCCGTAGTTTTGTTTTGAATGATTTCACATGCCTAAACATTTCATGTACAAACAACCCCTTTCCCTGCAATGTCACATTCAATTCATTTAATTTCTCAAACATATCAGCTGCAAATATCATCTCATATCTCCACTCCTCACATCCCATTTTGGAAACAAAATCACGTGAAAGCCCCTTCATGTCCAGAAAAGGGAGGATTTCATTCTGTAATTCCCAAACCCATTTTAGCATTTTGTCCAGGCTCAACCACTGATCACTGTTGTGGTAAATTACATCTCAATACTCTGCCTCCATTATCCTCAAGCAGAAATTTAAATTGTCGATGGTAGAGGACCCTTGTTCAGATTGTGTTCATTACGCTCCCTACAGGATCCACCACATGCTTTAGGTCCAGTGCAGCTTTACAGAGGGTTCCCTGATGCAAAATACAATGAAAAGGCAAGATATCACTGTCTGGGTGTTCTGCTTTTAGCTTGTTCTATAAAAGTTTAATCATATTCACATATTTTCCAGTAAATGCTCTAGCCCGATCTGTTGTAATGCTTGCCATTCTATTCCATAACAAAGCACTTTTCTCCACACAATCCACATTCAAACAAGTCCTGACCAGTGATTGTATTTTTCAAACCAAGTAGTTCCTCTGCGATGACGAAATTTTCATCAATTCCACAGACAAAGATAAGTAACTGTGCAGCGTTCTCATCTAGTGCCAAAGAAAACAAAATTTTTACGCACAGTGTTCAGCTGTTCTGTTAAATCGTCATTAATTAAGTCTATGTGCCGCACCATAGTCCTCCTTGGCAATGAAATGGGAATCGAAACCGCGTTCTTACGACTGCGAGTCCGATGCCCTAACCACTGGGCCATTGCGCCTCCATAGTTGTTGTTGTTGCTGCTGATGATGATGTTGTTGTTGCTGCTGCTCCTGCTGCTGCTGTTGTTGTCGTTGTTGGTGGTGGTGTTGTTGCTCCTGCTGCTGCTGCGACTGCTGCTGCTATCATTATTATCAATGCTGTGTGTTTCCATGCCATACAGCTTTATGGAAACCTAAAGACACAACAGCTCGTCTGAATAAGATTTCATTTTTGTCTGCAATATTTTTTTATGTATTTTAATTTATTTTTTTATTTTATTTTTCCTACTTTATTTTTTTATTTTGCTTTATATCTTGATTGGTATTTCGAGCATTTTCTCTATTTCGAAAATCTTGACATTTCTACAATGTTGCTGTTGTTGTTCGTTGTCAATATCGTTGTTATTGCTGATGTTCAGAGTTATGGAGATCAAGATCTTCCTCATCATCATCACCGTCATCCTCTCATCGTCATCACCATCATCACCGTCATCATCATCATCATTATCATCATCAGCAGCAGCAGCATCGCCTTGATCATCGTCACTACCACCTTCATTATAATGGTCGTGACGATCTTTCTAATCCGCATCATCATCATCATCATCATCATCACCCTTATCATCACCACCACCATCATCATCATCATTATCATCATCATCATCATTACCATCACTTTCAACACCAACACCACCACTATCATCCTCATCCCCATCATCATCACCGTCATCATCACCACCACCACAATCACCACCACCACCATCACCGCCATCATCATCACCACCACCATCACCACGACCATCATCATCATCATCATCATCTTCATCATCATCACCATCACCATCACTATCATCATCACCATCACCATCACTATCATCATCACCACCACTACCATCACCACCATCACCACCACCATCACCACCACCATCATCATCACCACCACCGCCACCACCACTATCACCACCATCACCACCATCATGATCATCATCATCATCATCATCATTATCCCCATCATTGCCATTGCCTTCATCATCACCACCCCTCTTCATTATAGTGGACATGACGATCATCCACGTCGCCACCATCAACACCATCACAACCATCACAACCATCACAACCATCACCAAAACCACCATCCCCCACCACAACCACCATCATCATCATCATCGTCTCGTTGTTTATACACCTTCAAAATCATCCCTGGTCGATTAAAGCATTGATCAAAGACAAACCAATTGCAACAATCCCTGTTTTCTTTTTTATAATCCTTTTTCTTTCAAGCATCGTCCATCTACGTAATTCAGTATGTAACCATTAATTCTAATATGGTAGGGAAGTGTCTTCTAAGGTTGATTTGGCGGCCATTTTTCTACAAGCTTCGTTGTTCACATAACGATAAACACGTTGACGTCTTTGTTTTTGGTATGTTTTTTGGCTTGGCTCCTTGTTCTTCTGCATTTTTGCTGGGGTTTTCTTTGTTTATTTTTTTTGTATTAAATTGGTGGAAAAATGGGACAACCCCCCATCCTCGCCACCACCAACCTCAGTCAAGTCATGACTGATAGAGGAACTCCACGGAGAAGATCGAAATGGTCGACGTTCGATCTGAGATTCTTAATTGACACTTGAAATGATTCAGTAATATTGTTTTTGTTTTTGTTTTTTTCTGCTTTGTTTTTTTGTTTTGTTTTGTTTTTTTCAGTAGCAACAATAACAAGCAGAAGACGAAGACAAAGATACGAAACATAGGATGAAGAAGAAGAACAAGAAGAACAAGAAGAAGAACAACAACAACAACAAAAATAAGAAGATAAAGAGGAAGAAGAACAAGAAGAAGAAGAAGAAGAAGAAGAAGAACAACAACAACAACAACAAAAAGAAGAAGATGAAGAGAAAGAAAAAGAAGAAGAAGAAGAAGAAGAAGAAGAAGAAAAGAAAAGAAGAAGAAGAAGAAGAAGAAGAAGAAGAAGAAGAAGAAGAAGAAGAAGAAGAAGAGAAGAAGACGAAAGAAGAAGAAGAAGAAGAAGAAGAAGAAGAAGAAGAAGAAGAAGAAGAAGAAGAAGAAGAAGAAATCACTTACAGGTCATAACGTCCAGGCGTCACTCTGCTCCAGATTCTGTAACTCGATGCTGGAAAATAAACAAAAGAAAGCAAGAAACACTTAGACAAAAGTTGAGGTTACGTCCATCATTTTTTTGTTTCATGTACTTTGGAGGACTGGTTGATCGCATTGGGATTTAGACGAGAGAACAACGAACAGACGAGGCGAGAATGGGATATAGAAAAAACAAGACTACTTATATGTATATATATGTGTGTGTGTGTGTGTGATGTGTGTGTATGATATATATGTATATATATATATATATATAT
>NW_021823694.1:10000-18170 GCF_006345805.1 Octopus sinensis | reverse complement strand
CATGAATATAGAGGTACATATGTACATTGATGTATATGTATACATGTATACATGTATGTGTATATATATGTTTGTACGTGCGTGTGTTTGTATGTGTATGTATGTTTGCGTGTATGTGTGTGTTTGTGTCTGCGAATGTATATATGGAATGGTTTGGTGCATGATAAAAAACCTAAATCAAACAGGAAATTAGGAAATACGTTGAGGATAAAAGCTGTTTGATCCTTGGCACCTTCGCTGAAATGCTTTAGATATATCCAGGTAATCAACACATAATCAACACACGCAAACACCCACACATATTCACACACGCAAACACCCACACATATTCACACACGCAATCATAAATATACACGCGCGGACAAAGGCCCATGTACGTACACGCACACACAGACACACACACACACACACACACATAATATTTATATCGAAGTAGCTCATTCACGCGGCCTATGAATATATTATAAATATGACATAATCAACAAAGACAATTGAAAGGCGACGAACGCTGCTGCTGGAGATTAATGGTGGCGGTAAGGCCTGGATTAATGGCGACGACATTATTTACATGAATATGTTCCTCCTGTATGAACGGGTTATATTTTGTCAACACATTGACTGATATATCTAACAGATGCTGTATTAGGATGTCATAGACATGTAATGGAGATTTTGCATATGAAGTTGCTGTAATTCTCTGCCTTTAAAGAACAATGGATCGGGATTCGGTTTCTCCTTTATATTTTAAATCAAACTAAGACAGAATTATGGAAGCCAGTAAATAGATACTACGCTATAAAACAGCTCTGCCATAAATCAAAGTCAGTTCTGTAAAAATAACGTGTGTTTGGTGACCTTTCGCTGCTGAGTACAGCATCTCATAGGAGTGTATGGAAGGCTAAAATAAAAGAGAATCATGTCCATTTAACGGCTCCGGAACACACTCCATAAATTGTAGCAGTCTTCCTTTGATTTTTATTACGACTTTCGTGTTAAAGCAGGTTTGCGATAGAATCTTATCGTATTAAAGTCATTACACACAAACAGCCGTAACAAATCTGATATGTTAGTCGACTACGCGGCTTCAACCAGATGAAAAATAAATGCATCAGAGCAAAGGTTTTTAAACTCGTGGTTCTATAGTATAATATTTACAGTCTTAATTTTATGTTCATTTTAGCAATAGAAGTATCGTTCACCCTTTCGATTTCCTGTCGATTTAGATTTATATGTCACGTAGGTAACTAATACTTTCTGAATCATATGATTTCCTCACCGAGATATTTATAACATAAAGTGGAGTATTGGTAGACACGGTAGAGCATTGGCCGCTGCAAATCTCATGTTATTTGACTACACTTTTTCAAGTAGAAGAAGAAAATATAATGATGTGAGAGAAAATCATTAAAAAGTCTTTACGGTATAGCAGACATTTCCAATGGTAATATATTGATTTTGATAAAGAAAGCGAAATCACTCTCTAATTCAGGTTTATCTTTCACTTCTGACAGCCATTAGACTGCGGGCTTGAAGAGACACGGCTGGGAAGAATTTTAGTCAAACGAATGTAACCAATACATTTGTTGATATCGGACTCTTTTGCCGAACCGCTACTTTATAGGGGCTTGAACACACCAACACCAGTTTTCAAGATGTGGTTGGGAACAAATTACACAAAGACACTCACACGCACACACACACACATAGACACACATACACACACACACACACACACACACACACACACACACAACACACATACACACATACGCATACACACACACAGACACGCACACACACATACACACCCACACACACACATATACGACTGGCTTCTTTCAGTTTCCAGCAACCAAATCCACTCATATGGTTTTGTAATTCCTGAACGACTATAATAGAAAACACTTGCCCAAGGTGCCACGCAATAGGACTGAATTCGGGACCATGTGGTTGGAAAAGAAACTACTTACTACACTGCTATGCCTGCATCTACCCACGTTTAGATTATATACACCTTCGACATTATTTAATTTGTTTAACTAACTTGAACACAAAGAAACGAAATAGGGTAGCCGTTAGAGTATCGTATAGATTGCCTGGTGACGTTTACCTCGGCTCTGTTCACACTATGAGGGGATGCTGAAAACTTTCTGGCTTTGGGTAAAAAATACAAGAGGATCAGCTAATTACGATTTTGGTCAACATATTCTCCTCCCAGACGTCCTTCAGTTTTTCTAAGCCCTGTAAAAGAACCCGGAATGTTTGGCCTCCAACCAGGCCTTTTGTGATACCCTTAAAGCCAGGTACTTTTCAGCACCTCCTCGTGCGGTCAAATACTGCCGACCTCATTCTTACCTTTCATCATTTCGTGATGGATAAATGAATTACCAATCCTTCTCTGAGGTTGAGTCTTCTCTCTTTTTCTATCTTTTCCTCTCTCTGTCCATCTTTTGTTTCTGAAAGAAATAGACTTAGGTTAAATCTGGAGAGAGAGAGAGAGAGAGAGAAAGAGAGAGAGAGAGTAAGAGAGGGGGAGAGAGAGGAGGACGGCAGAAATTTAAAATGTTCAAAATATGTTCTTTGTCTCCACAGTGACCCGTATCGTTCCATCTGGGGTTTTGGGTCATAGGAGGGAAAGGGTGAATATCTGTAAAATAGACATCACGATATTGCTTTATTCCTCAACTATATATCTCTAACAACAGACATATAATATTGTTTTCAAATTTTAGCACAAGGCTAGCAAGTTCAGGGAAGGGGTAAGTTGTTTAAATCGAACCTAGTTATCAGCTTGTACTTATTTCTGTGGGCTCCGAAAGGATGAAAGTTACAATTCGATATCGGTGGAATTTGAACTCAGAACGCAAAGAGGATCAAAATGCCGCTGAGCATATTTTCCGGCGTGCTAACGATTCTTGTAGCTGGCCGCCTTATATAGGCACATAATATCGGTTTCAAATTTTTACACAAGGTTGGCAGTTAGGGGGTGCATGTTGGGGGTCAGTAGATTGCATCGACACCAGTGCTCAACTAGTACTTAGTTTATCGATCTCGAAAAGATGAATGGCAAAGTCGACCGTGGTGGAATTTGAACTTAGGACGTCAAGACAGTCAAATGGCCGCTGAGAACTTAGCTCGGAGAGCTAATGATTATTCTAGCTCGCTGCCTTACACAGACATATAATATTCTTTTTTACTCTAGGCACAAGACCCAAAATTTTGGGGGAGGGTGGTCCAGTCGTTTAGATCGACCCCAGTATGCTACTGGTACTTAATTTATAGATCTCGAAAGGATGAAAAGCAAAGTCGACCTCGGCGGAATTTAAACTTAGAACGTAAAGATAGACGAATTATCAAACATATAATATTGCAACATTATTTATTCCTTAACTATATATGTATAACACATATATAGACAGCACAACATAACTATATATCAGTAACAAACACACGGATATCACATTGCTATATTCTTTAGCTAAACCTTTGTAACACACATACGCATAACCAGGACATTACTGTTTTTCTCAACTACACAACTATAACATTACGATTGTTAATAAAACAATATCTTGAACTTGACACTAAATGATGTGTCACCGAATAAGTGATAATATCTTTTCAGTTATCAGAATTGCCGATCTGGTTTCGGTTGCTGTTTTAAGCCAATCACACATCAGCTACAAGAAATAATGCACTTTGTAAAAAAAACAAAACGTAAACTTCTCAACATTGCATTTCACAACTCTCATCTAATGCTTAAATCCCCGTGTTTAGTGGAAAACGAAACAGGTATTATGAACTTGACAGCTTGTTAAAGCTGTTTATTGTGAATCCCCGTTTAAAAGAGATAGAAAAATACTATCGTTAACGATTTGCTAGCAGGCAGAAACGTGTTCGGATTTTGACATAGCGTAATTTTCTACTGCAATACGAACGATTTTCTCAAATAGCTTAGCATGATTGCTTTTCATAGAGCAGATGCTGCTAACTGGAATTGTTAACTGATTTCAGAATGTTTATGGCATTAGATTTCCCTGCTAGAGTCATAAAAAAAGGAAAGCTGAAAGGGGAGTAAAAGAACAAAACAAAAAAAATCCACCTCTGTAAAATTAGGTATCATTTTCAACTATTTGCGTCGGCGTTATTTAATCAGTTCATTTTACTTAGACGTGCTGTCACTTCCAAGCCAATAAAAACGGTTTTGTAGCTATAAAAACGAAACAAGCGTAAAGACATAAAAAATGATAGAAAAATAAACACACATACACACAAACAAAAAACAGAAAACAAACAAGGATAAATAAAAAAAGAAACAAGACAAACAAACCAAACACTAATAAATTAAATGTTAAGTGAATATACGTACGTTCATTAAAAGAATAAACACATATATCAAACATAAATGCACACACGCATTAAGGTAATACACGCATACAAACACACACACACTCATATACATACGAACGTTACTTAATCAATATACACACATCCAGAATACTCTCACACTTCCAATCCTGATAAAAGTTCCTTTTTCTTTTCTTGTCATTTTAATCATAAAAATAAAATAGCCAAGAAAAAAAAGTACTAGTTATCAGTGAAGAAACGGAGGATAAGAGCAAATAATATAGAAAAAAAATAAACGAATAGGGAATAAAAAAGAAAAAAGAATTTATGCTTCTTTCTATCGGACATTTTTGATTGCAAGTAAACTCATCTCTACAATTGGTCTTCCAACGTGAAAAGCACAGCTGTATATTTCCCGTCTTCTACTGTTATTAAGTGCATTAATGAGGACCAGAATTCTCTGCATCCCCAGCAGTGCGACAGTGACGTGTGAATAGTTTTATACCCAGAACGTAACGGTGTTTGTTTAACAATCAGCCATCTATCTAATTGAACAATTAGATCAGATCGTTGAAGCTAGAGCTTTATATGAATATTTGCTGACGTTATGTCTTAGTTTCAACCGATCTTCAATACTTTATTTACACTCTATTTTGCTTATATATATAATATATATATATATATAATACTATAGATATATATATATATATATATATATAGACAGACAGGACTAACATACGGGTGTGTGTGTTGTAGCGTGCGTGGATGTATATGAGTGTATGTGTGTGTATTTGTCCTTTCGTCGTTGCAATCTTTTTAACACCAATTAAATAGCCTCTCTTATCGTTTTTTGTATCCTTCCATTTGGGTATTTTCCTAATATGTTTTTTTACTGGATTCATAAATGGTATGTATGCGTGCATAAACCTACACATACAAACATTCTTTCAATCATAAGCATTAAATATATATATATACATAATATATATATATATAATATATATATATATATATATATATATATATAATATATATATATTATATATATATATATATATATATTATATTACATCCATATATGTATGGAGATAGATAACTATGTAAATAATATATATATAAAGTAAGTATAGGTACGTGTTGAGTATGTTTGTATTTGTAACGTGTTTGCTCCTTCTTGTCTCTCTGATTTCTTTTGGTTTGCTCTTTAATGCATCTAGACAAACGAAGAATCGATAAAGTATGAAGTGTAAAGTATAAGAATGTTTACCATTAAATTTTCTAATCAATTTTTGTTAACATTTACAGCCAACTTATGATTTGGATGACTACCCTTATATTCTAATCTTCAGTCAGGATCGTGATGTTGCCTCTTGAGTAACGCTCATTAAATACACATTGAAATAAATTAATGTCCTGTGACCGGAGAGTCGATTTGGCTTCACTAAAAGACTTAATTTTCATATAGTGTGTCAAAGAAGAATCAGCCAGACGGATCCGATCGCACTCAAAGTTATTGAACTATCGATTGAGGATAAATTTACGGGCAAATTGCCCATGATTTTTTAAAAATTTAGACTGGAATTTGGGGAGCTGAAAATTTTCAGTCTATCTGTCTTCACTATTTGATTAAATGAAGTGAGAAAAATAAATAGTTCTTTCAAGAGGAAAATGCAACGGTATTATAGTTCTTCAAGTCGTTCAGGTACTTGCGCGTAGGAATGTCTACGTAGTCGTTCAGCTTACAAGAAATAGTAGCCAAACCTCCTTGAATTTATATAATACCATCTTAAATAAATTAAGCATACATCGGTTAATATAGCTTGTAATATACAAACAGAAAACATCAGGGTTGAACTGGTACCATACAGCAACACCATTATCGAATACAACTATAAAATCGAGAACGGCAAAAATAACAACTGCACTCCATGGCTGTGTGTAGCTAATCAGATAGATGCATATTCAATTTGTAAACACCCGGCTCAGCCGTAATTGAGATAGATAGATACATAGATATGTAGATAAATAGATAAATATATATATAGATAGATAGATAGATAGATAGATAGATAGATAGATAGATAGATAGATAGATAGATAGATAGATAGATATAGAGAAAGAGAGAGAGTTGGAATTTGCAAATAAAAAAAATACAGCAAAAAAACGAAGACAGGTGTGTAAATAACAGACAGGTGTATTAGTTTAACGCTCGGGAAGGTGAGAAAGTCTTTTAATTTTCGAGTCTGCGCTCTTCACCAGAACGGAACACGAGAAATACATGCATACATATTTTAAATATATATATATATATATATATATATATATCTATAATATATATATATGTAGAGAGAGAGAAAGAGAGAGAGACTTATCTACATACACATAAATATATAGACAAAGAAAGAAACACACACACATATATATACACGTATAAATACATAATATTATATATATATATATATGTAGAGAGAGAGAAAGAGAGACTTATCTACATACACATAAATATATAGACAAAGAAACACCACACACATATAATACACGTATAAATACATAATATATATATATAATATTGTATATTGTATATTTATATATATATAATATATAATATATATATATATTGTTATATATATTATATATATATTGTATATATATATATATATCTATATATATATATAATATATATATATATATTATATTGTATGTATATATAATATATATATTGTATATATATATATATATATATATTGTATATATATATATATATATATATATATAATACATATACTATATAGATATATATATATATATATACATATACATATATATAATATATATATATACATATACATATATATATATATATATATATATACATATATATATATATATATAATATATTATGTGAAATAGAAAGATGAATAATCTTGGTAGTAGATTAATCAAAGTTTAACCGATACCTTAGTAGCAAAAAATCACAGCAGTAAACAGCACGGTTGGAGGTACACCATCTGGCGTTGCAACCGTGCGTTGGTGCGGATAATTGAAATTAAAACATTATTGGTGATTGAAGAAATGGAGCTGAACGCAGATTGAACAGAAATCGTTTTATTTCATTCTACACGTGTTTCGAAAGGCACAATTACCAAAATCCGAATTACAAATTCAATAGATTTTGGTAATTTGTGCCTTTCGAAACACGTGTAGAATGAAATAAAACGATTTCTGTTCAATCTGCGTCAGCTCCATCTCAATTTTTTTTTCACAATATATATATATAATATATATTATATATTATATTATCGTAATGAATGTAAGACATTATCCATTTTATTCTACACTATACTATTAAGAGCGTTAACTCTAATTATACACAAACATGATATTTACTGGTTGACCGATCAAGTTTCAGACCTCGCAATCGTTCTTAAATATAGGTGGTTCTTTTAACGATGTTCGACAGAAGATGGCTTTTGCACCATACATATGATCAAAATCATTCTAATCACCTTTTCTTTCTCTGGCTTCATGTACCTGCGAATATATTGTCCAATATGTTTTTAGCCTGTTTTTAAAGCGACATAATGAGATTTATATATATATATATATATAATATAGTGTCTATTACATGCTGACGCATACACATGCACAAACATGCACACACATACAGAAACACATTCAGACACATGCACACACAAACACTCGTACATGTATATATGTGTGTGCTCGTAGCTATAGGTATACACGTAGACATATATGTGTTTTATATATGTGTGGGTCTGTTTGTGTGTTTGTGTATATATATATATATATATATATATATGC
>NW_021823694.1:0-2500 GCF_006345805.1 Octopus sinensis | reverse complement strand
TGCATTCCAGAGGTTTGCAGACATTCTTAAAAGAGGCAGTTGTAACCGTCATAGGTTGTCATAATCTTTGAATATCATTACGTCACATCTAAGACGCCAACGTTCTCTATTATATTCAGAGGTCACTAGTTTGCAACATGCAATCAGAATATGGGGACAATTTAGTAGGTCTCTCTACAATATGGTTTTGATTAAACTTGGCAAAAACACTACAAAAATTTCTATGATCTAGTCTGCTTATGGATAAATATGAACGAGCCGACTTTGTTTTTCGCTGACACCAGATGCCAGGCAAAGAATGTCCACCGGGAAACTCATGAGGGTCTACTTCTTCTACAGCAAGAGCATTATGTACATTTACTGGCTTTCAAATGGGGCAACGGGGATTATAATTTTGGGGCTTTGAGGGAGATCAGGAAGCGATATCATCGGACAAGGCCAGAACATCCAGCTGAACTGGGACAATGTGCCTGTGTACAGTACCATCCAGGTAACCAATTACTGGAGAAATGGGCATCAAAACTGTCCCTCACCTGTGCTACACTCAAGATCTTGCTTCCGGTGACTTTCGGTTGTACTCCAAGGAGAAGGAAAAGATGATGGAGGCTGTGACATGGGTCTTGGTCACCTTTGCTTTGGATTAATTTGAAAGGCTTTTACAAAGTGGCTGGGGTGTTACAGCTAGGGCATTGAATTGAGAGGAACCAACTTGGAAGGAGATTAGAGATTTGCACTTCTTTGAAATCAATAAATGCCTCTCCTGAAGAAGTCTCAAAACTTCTGGAAGGTACGTTGAATGAATGCACTGCTAAGTGTTTGATATGATTAGGATATTCAGCCTTAATTCGTATCATAACATCTCGAGCATTAAGGGACAACACAACACCACGCACATACATACGCACATACACACACATACACAAACACACACACACACGCACATACACACGCACACAAACACACACACATACACACATATATATATATAAATACAAACACACGTACATACACATTTGTATATACATCAAATCAACCCTATTCGCTTCCTTGTCAATGTCAACATATCTCTCGCTTACTCAATCATTCTACTTATCTGTCTTTACCAATCTTGTCTAACTTTCTTCTCCAACGTTTCTTCCCCAACGTCTAATTATTTTCATTTTTTTCTCTCACCTTTCTCTGCTCTTTCTTTGGTTGTATCAATACTAATCTCCCCCATTCCAGTTCACTAGCCTTTCCTGCACATTCATCCCTCCCAGAATAATCTACTGGAATTCTCTCTGACTCTCGCTTCGTACGTTCATCTATATTTCGTACAAAATATCATACTGTACCGAATCACATTTATTTATCGCTTATTTCTTTTCGTTGCTTTTATATTTTATTAATCTATTAGCTTTTACACACACACACACACACACACACACACAACACACACACACATACACACACACACACACTCACACTCACACACACTCACACTCACACACACTCACACGCATATCAAGGAATATAAAAAAACGAGACGCAATATGATCACACAAAGAAAAATTTCAATCGTCATTAAGTGTGATTAAGGAGCGGTTACCTCCCCTGTCAGTATATGTATAACATGCCGTTCTTCTTAAAGCATGAAGTATATTCTAACTCTTATTTCCTAATGTAAGTGATTCCGAACCGTTAGTCAAACTTAGTTTGTTGCTTTCCGTTATGGTATCACATTAAGCCTGGCTGTCTAAATTAATTTTTAGTATACGCGTTAGTATTTCCCTAAATCAATCATAATTTTTTATTGTAAAAATATATGTGCTGGTACACGGAATTAGCCGGCCATTTGCCATTCGTGCACTCACTGCTGACAATGCCTACGTACAGTTGAAACTAGGCCTTGTCCGGTTGATCTTCAAGACGTTCATGGGGCGGTTACCTTTCCCATCAGTGTATGTGTTTATTTGCGCATTTCTTACAACATTAAGAGTAATTTCACTCTTATTTCTAGCCATGTAGATGCTTCGGCTCCCTTAGTTATACTTAGTGACGACTGAATTTCCCTCTCTCTCTCTCTCTCTCTCTCTCTCTCTTTCTCTCTCTCTCTCTCTCTCTCTCTCAATATATATATATATTTAAGAAAATGGAGGAACAAATTCACTTCGTTCATCAACTTACGGATATTTAAATTTCATATTATTTATTAATTATACAAATAGGAACATGAAAATCGAGCAAAACAATATACATCAATATACAAATTGATAATAAAATAAAAATAATACAAATAAACTGCTCCTTACAGCTGTTTCTGCCTATGGTCAAGAGACAATCCAACTTAAATTGCTCACATATGCCATTGTAGTATAGTCTTAGATTATATTTGTCTGTGTAAATAACCAAAGGCCTCGTCAGAGGATATACATAACTACAAAGTTATAATAATAATATTGATATATAAACAATATGTTTCCCATACTATCCAATAAGAACAAGAAAATAAATGGTAAAA
>NW_021823693.1:15000-21834 GCF_006345805.1 Octopus sinensis | reverse complement strand
CTCACAGAATCTACCAGAACAAATAAGACCAAACGTTCTGAGAAGTATAACAACAATAATAATAAGAATAATAAATACACAGCAATGCAGAAATTCAAAATTTTATTTAGAATATCCTGTCTTCCTTCCCAGAAAAATATGTTATCAAGTTTCATTTGGTTGATTAAAAATCAGCAAAGTGGCAATTTCCTTGAAGAATTTTAGGTCCAATAAGACTTAAGACAACACCTCAGTGACCCTCTCAGTTTATTGACAGGATTCAGAGAAAAACCAAGGTAAAAATACCTGGTGACAGGAAAGGCAACAGACTTGGGAGGCTGGAAGTATCATGAGCTTCAATTGGTGCCAAGAATTAATAAAGTAACCAGGACCATTCCTTAAACAATAGGTTTTGTATCAAACGTAACCTGCTGCTAAAGACATGCTTCTATGAAAGCTGAAGGGTGCTTCATTCGCACTGCTTCTGCAGGGAATTGGTGAGACAACACACACACACACCACACACGTGCACATATATATATATATATACACATGTATATGTATATGTCTGTGTGTGTGTATCTAAGTATACCCATACATATATATGTATATAGATATATGGATATATACAGGTATATATACATATATATGCATGTATATGTCTATAAATTTATACATATATATATATATATACATATGAGAGCAGTTGGTCTAATTCCAAGTGTGCAGTCTCTCCCCATGTCCAAGCCACCACCACCACCACCTCAAGTACTCCCCCCCCTATATGTTATCTCTCGATCTACCTTTAGCTTCAAACAGCAACCATATTTTCCAAGGGTCCAAAAGGCAGAGGTGGCCATGCAAGATCAAAGACTCACTTTTGGATCTGTTTCCTCATTCATCAATTATCAATTCTACCAATCTATATACATAGTACCACCACTGCCAACTCCACCACCACCACCACCACTACCACTGCCACCACCACCACCACCACCACTGCCACCACCACCACCACCACCACCACCATCATTAACATTGTTGCTGCTCATTTTATCAGATCCCTGGCTAATCTGATTTATGTGTAATACATGACTAGAGGAGGGGCGGACAGGATGAGGGAGAGAGAGAGAGAGAGAGAGTGATGGTGGGAGGGAAAGAGAAAGGCTATGAGGTAAGAAAAGGGAGAGGAAGTCCAGTAAGAAAGAAAGAGAGAGAGAGAGAGAGAGAAGAGGTATTGAGAGAGAAAAAGTGAGCATATGTGCGTGTGTGTGTGTGTGTGCGTGTGTGTGTGTGTGTGTGTGTAATACTCCAGCCTGACGTTAACTGTGTTCCTTTGAATAAACTAAAGAACTCTGTGTTCATTGTAGAAGAGGCAGCAGCAGCAGTGGTAGTAGAAGTAGTAGTAGCAGTAGCCCTGGTGTTGCTCTTCGATGTTGTAGTGTGATCTGTTCTGGTCCTCTGGGTTTCTTTTTTTATCAATTGATTTATCAATTATAGGGGTTATTTGGACATAAAAAGGGGTTCAGCCATAGGCTGGAGTGGAAGGGGTGCATTGTTAGATGTAAAGGGTACAGATATAAGATGGGTGTCAGGGTAGATGTGGTTAATGTGTAGCTTGAAGTGTTGGATGTTTAGAGATGGTTTAGAAAGGTGTTTGGAGAGAGGAGGAGGGAGGGAGGGAGGGAGAGACGAAGTTCATAGAATGGCAGTCATATATGCACACCTATATATCTATATCTATCATCTATCTATCTATTTATCTATCTATCTGTCTATCTATCTATCTATCTATCTATCTCTATCTATCTATCTGTCTATCTAGCTATCTGTTATCTATCTACCTATCCATCTATCTATCTATTTATTTCCCTCTCCTCTCTCTCTCTCTCTCTCTCTATCTATCTATCTATCTATCTATATATATATATATATATATATATATATATTGGTAAAACGGTAAGATACAAAAGAAAGAAGGACCACTCAATATTATGTAAATAGAGGAAATTATTTCTATAAAATAATCTGTTAATTACTCAATAGTCAAGATAAAACTCTGAGTTTCAGATGCTGAAGTGGGAATCACAACGCCATCTCTTCGGTTTATATAGCCAGATAACCGAAGAGATGGCGTTGTGGATTTCCACATCGGCATCTGAAACTCAGAGTTTTATCTTGACTATTGAGTAATGTACATATTATTTTATAGATAATATATATATATATTATATTGTATTAATATATATATATTATTATAATTATATATTTGTATATATATATATATAGATATATATATATATATAATATATATATCATACATATATATAAATACACACATCATATATATAGATTGATAGATGTACATTTGTGTGCGTGTATATATATTCATATGCATATGTATGTATGAATGTATGTATGTATGTATGTATGTATGTATATATATTTATGTGTGGGTGGGTGTATATATATTATAGAGAGAGAAACAGAGGAGGCAGAAAGATATATAGATAGATATAGAGAGATGCATAACTAGAAGTACAGGTAGATGAAGGTATTAAGACCCAAAATAGTTTCCTGTTATGAAGAGGGTCTCCTTTCGTTATATGTTATGTGAGGTCAACCACTGCAGAGACCAGTGGAGATGATGGAGAATTTAGAATAAAAGTTTAAGCTACACAGTTCTTGAATAGACAAGAAATAGTAAGGGAGTCACTTTGTCAAGGTGGACCATGCCACTGCACAGAGATGTGCAAATGCATGATGCCCAGTTGTTAGCCATGCATGCGAGTCAGCTTCTCTTCATCATCGATGTTGATAGATGGGGGGGGGGGAAAGACCCCTGACTTGGGCCAATAAATCTTGGTGCCGGTGTCACTGTCAGAGAAGAAACTGACCGGGACCAATAGCGAAAGACATCTTGTTGTTGCCTCAATCCCCTGCCTTGTGATGGTGTGAAATAGTCATGATTATACAACCCATCTTCAAGGCATGAAGACCACCACACAGCATTTACAGCAAACTAAAACAAGGGACTGTTTGATCAAGTAAAATTCAGATCAGACTAGAGCCTGGTGCAGCCTCCGTGGCTTACCAGATCCCGGGCGAACTGTCCAACCCATGCTAGCATGGAAAACGGATGATGATGATGATGATGATGACGTCTTCTGATCAATAAGTATCCAGACTGTTGCCATAGTAACAAAGCTATAGCATAAAAAGTGAAGCTGCTTGGCACAGATTGACCTTGAAGTCTGCTGTGCATGTGCACTGAGTTTTAACATTCTAGCTCACTTCTGCTGTTTACAGCTGTGCTTGGAAGGAAGGTGTGTAGTGTGTGATCATTGTGTTGACCATGACTGAGGAAGTTGAGCAGAGAATCTGCATCAAATTTTGCCAAAAGATTGGAGATGCTGCTCAGAGGCCTACACAAAGTTTTCAAAAAGTTTTCATTGTACTCAATACACAAAAAGGACATCTTGTACAACTGAAACCCGAATGACCTTTTGGTCAGCTGAAAGCAGTTTTGGCACAAACTTGGTAGACATGCATCTCGTACCCAAATCTTCGATGATAATGGACTGAACTGAACCATAACTAATCTGCACATTCTCTGATAACTCACAGATGGTGATTCCACAATTTCTCCTCACAGCTGCAAGCACATCTCTAATGTTTTTCTCAGTTCTGTTGGTTTTGGGTCTCAGAACGTTCGTCACTATCGACATTTTTCAGCCATCTTGAAAACATTTGAACCACTCGTACACTTGTGTGCAGCTCATACACTCCTCTCCATACACTTTCTGCAGTGTTAAAACTTAGTGCACACATACAGCAGAGCTCAATGTCAATTTTTGTCAAGCAGTTTCACTCTGTGTGCTGTAGCTTCGTTACTATGGCAACAGTCCAGATACTTATTGACCAAACCTCGTATATTAAACAGCCATGGAGATTCAGCAGAGGAAAATAGGAATGAAAGAGGTCCATAGGTAGAAAATGGCTGAGAACCAGGGCGCTGCATTTTCTGGCATACAACTTGAAGAGTTCAGGCTTAGATTTACAGCAAAAACAATAGACTGACGATTTTGGGGGACCAAAAATCCCATGTGAAATACAGCCAGATCTGGCAGGAAGGTTGGGGCTGCTTGGATATTTCTTCTACATCTTTACACCATATACTATGCTCCATCAACGTTTATGATGGAAAATATGGGGATTGGTGGATTAGAAATAATAAGGAACTGATCGTTGTTGCAGGGATTGAAGAGGGGAGATAAGAGAACCTTGGTAGACAGTTTACAGAATGGGGAAGTCTACAAGGGATCTCTTTCTGAAGAAACTGCTTCAGTGTTTATCATGGAAGGAGGAAATTTGTGGTAATTTTAGAGGTTGCTCTTAATATTTAACCACAGGACAGAGCGACCAGGAAAGACATTCTAACCATAAACATCCTGACTTTTATTCAGACCTAGCATATCTTGGATTACACAATCCAATGTGTCTATTTAAAAACACATTTTCCTCAGATTTGGCTGCTTTTTCAAGCAGTGTGATGATGTTGGCCCCTTGCATTGATTTGGAATGAAGATGATAATGAGGATGATGAGGACGATGGTGGTGATGACAATGATGATGATGATGATGATGATGATGATAACAACAATGATGAAACAACACACAGTATGCTATCACTCTACTACACATCTGAGGACCAATTTAAGAAGTGCCAAGGTGGACGTGTCATTAAAGACATCTCATTATCTCAGATTTAGACAATAATATTGTCAAACCAGGAGAGAAACACAAACAAAACAAACAAAAATGCAAAACAAAAAAAAAAAGGTATTTCTGTCTCTGCTACAAACATTCGGAATTTTGTTAATGGCTATTGACAATTCTTGCCATGTTCTTCAACCCTAATTTGCTAAACATCTTTTAAGAAACAGTTTGATGAAATATCTTTGGGAAATTGCCAAATTTCCTTGAAATGTTGACCTTTCTTTCAGATGTGACCCTTCACACAAAATCCATTAACATGTGACCGATCAGAAGGAATTCTCAAGAATATAATGGAACAGAACTCAGCTGAAACAAGACAACAATTTGGTTTTCAGATTGGTTTTGACAGGATGGAACCGACCAGACATTATTGGCATGGTAACAATTAGAATTATGATTCTACACGAGAGCCAGTGTTATATACACCCTGTTGTATAATGTGTTATATATCCTACTATACGATACAGTATGTTGAATATTATATATCCTGCTATATAATGCTATACACCCTGTTGTATAATACAGCACGTAGAATGCAAAGTGCTGTAGAAGTCTTGTAGGTCTCTCCCCTTCAGCTTATGATGAGGGAAAGTCAACGTTATAGTGATTAGCATCATATCCAGAGGAAGTCTTTGCTAACACATATATCAGAGCTCCTTTTCATATGTATGTATGTATGCATATATGTGTGTGTGTGTGTATGTATGTATGTGTGTACATGCAATGATGAACAGAATTTGTTTTCGCATGGGTCCTTCCTAATATGCCAACCCCCTTTCTGGGGCTACTGGATGTTTTCTTTATGTGGCAGTAGTAAGGTTGCTAAGTAACTTTGAAGACAAGACCCCTGTGACTGAGTGGGGATGGGATGTATTGAGGGGAGGTGGGTTAGAGAATAAATAAGGGGACAGAAATAGACATTTGGCAGGAAAGGGGGGGATATGTGGCTACCTCAGTTGAAGAGAGAGAAAGGGGGGGACTTTGTGTCTCTGCGCTGCTTGACAAGGGATGTTGGTTTGTTTATACCCTTTGTTATCTTGTGGTTCAACAAAAGTGACCAATTGAATAAGTACTGGACTTGAAAAAGTACATACTTCAATGTGGTGCCCCAGCATGGCCACAGTTCAGTGACTGAATTAAAGGAAGAAAACAGGAAAAGAAGAAAGAAATATCTATGTATGGATTTACGTATGTATATTTGTGTGTGTGTGTGTAGAGTCATTGTGAATAAACATTTAGTGTGTAGCGTGGGTAGCCATGGAAACAGTATTGGTGGGACGGTGTGGTAGGGTGACACTCTGTTTGGTGTCACAGCTGGGTAGAGACAATATTGGGACATCATCATCATCATCATCATCATCATCACTGTTGTCATCGTCATTGTTTAACATCCATTCTAAACAATGTTTTATGATATTGAGTACTGCACACCTATCAAAGCCTTGTTACCAATATCCAGAATTGTGGATTAAGATGGACCATGTGAGATTTGATCTCTAGATGTTGGGATTCACCAAAGAGGCAATGACCGACCACGACAAGCGTTAGCTCTGTTTACAGCAAATCAATATCATACTCGGATTGCATGGCAAAATATGGACACTGAAAAGACACCGGTGATGACGATGATAACGATGACGATGATGATGATGATGATGATGATGATGATGATGATGATGATGAAGATGACGATGATGATGATAAGGAGAGGAGGAGGAGGGGGAGTAGTAGGATATATGTCTATGTCTGTTTATACATGTTTAATACATATATATATATGTGTGTGTGTGTGTGTGTGAGCATATGTGTGTGTGAGCATATGTGTGTGTGTATATATATATATATATATACATGCACGACTATATATGTATGTAAATACTGGAGGAGGAGTCCATTGGGTTATTGTGTGTGAAGTCATGCTCAACCCACAACTTTATACAGTTCCAAAATGTACCGTTTCTGCAGACATGCTTGGACTAACCAACCAAATCGTGACATGATAAATGATGAGGATTAAAGAGGGAATCACATTCTCTCCATTGTTAGTGTCTTTTCATCATTGATTGCAGAGAACGA
>NW_021823693.1:0-10000 GCF_006345805.1 Octopus sinensis | reverse complement strand
GGGTGGGCAAATAGTAAATGACATCACCTGCCCCCATCAGGCTCTGTTGCTTGGTTTCATAATGTCTTCTTTGAATATTCGATCCACTTTCAATTTCATAAACTGAACATCAGGTGAAAAACGATCACACCAAATTATGATTTACAGGTGTAAAATTTGGAAACATTGTGCTTCTAGAACTAAATTATCTGGAATTAAGATGGATGGTCAGGGCTGGAATGCCGTTGATCATAGGTCAGCTCAATCATAGCTCTTCTTGGGGCTAAACAATAATGACCAGCCAAATTTCCCTTCCCAAATTCCCTACATTGTCTAAAATGGGGTCATATCGGTCTGTACTCTAGAGCTTTGTACCTGTCCAATGGACTGTCCTCTATGACAGCCATGCTTAAGGCCCCTACATTTAAGGACGTCAACATAGAGATACAATGGTTGCAGCTTAATTAGAAACAAATATGTTAATTGGTTAATTAAAACTCAGCACCACATTAGACTGGGATTTTGCATATATTTACCCTTTTACACTTTTATACACACACACACACACACACACACACACACACTCAACACATATTTGTAAGTGCCTATGTATCTCTGTATGTATAAGTGAAGGTTTGATGTGCAGTAAGAGGTTTGCTTCTCAACCACATGGTTGTGGGGTCAGTCCCAATGTGGACTCACCTTGGGCAAGTGTCTTCTACTATAGCCTCAGGCTGACCAAATGCCTTGAGAGTGTATTTGATAGACGGAAACTGAAAGGAATCTGTTGTATATCATCATCATCATTTAACATCCCTTTTCCCAATCTGGCATGGAGTGGAAGGTTCAACAAGAACAGACAAGCCAGAGGGTTGCCCCGGGTCCCGTGTCTGCTTTGGCATGGTTTCTAAAGCTCGATGTCCTTCCTAATGCCAACCACTTAACTGAGTGTACTGGGTGCTTTTTGTTTGGTTACCAAGTACTCACAAGGTAAGACTCCTCAACTGAATGGGGTCTATAATGTAGGGATAAGAAACTGTGATAGAAGGACAAGGAGCAGGTGCCTTGCTGAAATAGGTGAAAACAAGACTTGCTCACCTGAAAATGAGAAGAGAGAGAAAGAAAGAGATATGAGATACAGGTACAAGGTGAATATGAGAGAGAAGAGGATAAATGAGCAGAAAAGGTGGATGTGAAGGTAAATACTGTGAGTGAAAATAGTATAACAGATTATTAGAGAGAGGGAATGAGTTGGATGGAGAGGGTTTGAGTTCAGTGAAGGGGAAATGAAAGAAGGAAACAGGGTAACATAGAAGATTGATGGAAAGATGGGTGCTGGAAGATGTGAGGTGGGGAAGGTTTGACAGAATCTCAGTTGTGTTGAGATGGATGGGTCAAGCACAATACATCACCGTTCATCCCAGTCCCCTCTCATCTCCTATGAGAGGCTCACCATCTTGAGGCTAGTGTTCACCACCATATTTCATGTCTTTTTAGGTCTTTCTCTTCCACAGTCCTCCTCCTTTCCACATTTAGTGACCAACACTTCTTTATACAGCTGTCCTTATCCATCTGCATCACATAACCATATGAGTGCAGTCTTTCCTGATGCACACATTCAATGCCTCTTACATCAATTCTTTTGCTTAGCACACTTGTACTTTATCTTACATGTACATTGACACTGCACATTCATTGGCATATTCTAGTTTCATATCTTGCCAGTCTTTGCATGACCTCAGCATTCACAGTCCAAGTTGCACATGCACGGAGCATTGTTGCTGGTATACAAGCATCATTAATCTGCCTTTCACATTGAGAGAGAGAGACCTTTTGTTACCAAGTTTCTTCCAACTAATTTGTGTTCTAGCAACTATCCTTTCAGAGCATCCTCCTCAACTGCTAATTAGGTCACCGAGACTACCTTCTATTTCTAGGGAGTCTCTTGGCATTTCAACACACCTAATTCCCATGTGTTCTAATTATCTATTGCACATGCACATCTGCCACAAACAAATTCTACTTTTTCTGTTGACCTTCCCCTTTGCATGTGTGTGTGTGTGTGCACGCGTGTATGTGTGTTTGCGCATCATTGTCTGACATTGCACAATCCTATGACAGTTGTAAACGAATGTGATTCACTTCCAAGGTTCCACAAAAACATGTCTGGTCTTGGGGAAATGTTACTTTGCTTGGAAACAGGTGAGGGTTGCCAAGAAGAAGGGCATCCATCTGTAGAAAATCTACCTCAATGAACGCCATCTTGCTCTGTTATTAGTCATTATATTTCATTGTGCCAATCTGGGTGTTCCACACATTGGACGCACAGACAGACAGTTATTTGTTTACACCAGAAACACCAATGGATAAACAAAAGTCTCTGAAATAGCAGCCAATCTCCCTTAAATTGCAATGTATCAGCTTTACATAATGAAAACACATTTTTCATAAGATAGTGTTTGAATGAAAATTGTGGTAAGGTCATGGTGGGAATGCCTTTGACTATAGATTTATTGGGTCAGATCTGACCTCCAAAAACTAAACAACACCACTAACAACAACAACAATAAGTAGCGCTGTATCAACAACAACAACAACAACAATGATGACAACAACAACAACAACAACTGCAGGATTGGAAGAAACAATTGTTTTAAGGGGATTTTCTCTGAAAATATCTGAAAACACTTTAGAGCTTTGAATTTCTTAAAAAGGCTCTCCACTCCCACCACCCACCATCCTCTCTAACACCTCTGTTTATTTTGAGCTAAGGTTGTGTGCGTCTATACTTACAAAGGTGTGTGTGTGTGTGGATGTTCTTGAAAAGGTGATGACTCTCATGCTTGTCACTCAAATGTATATGTGTATGTGTGCATGCATCTGTGTATGTATGTGTGTAGTGTATGTATGCGTGTATGTTTGTAATGCATGTCTGTATTGCATGAATGAATATATATGTATATATATGTGTGTGTGTGTATTTATACATTTATGTATGTATATACAAATGTATCTGTCTATGTGTGTCTGTATATATATATATACATGTATATATATATATGCATATATATCTGTACATGTGCGTGCGCGCGTGTGTGTGTGTGTGCATAGGTATATATACATTTATATAAACATATAAATATAAATATATATATATATATATATATATATATATATATATATATATATATATATATATATATATATATACATGATTGTAAAATGAAACGTGTTGTAACCAACAAACATTTTTAACATAATATATTCGTGTGTGAGTGCAACATACTATATATAGCATACAAAGTAGACATTCGCTTCACCGGCCATGGACAGAAGACATATATATATATATACATATATATCATATATATTATATATATATATATATATACATATGTATGTATATATGCATATATATATATATTTATATATGTGTGTATGTGTGTGCACATAACACACATACGCACGTCTCTATATATTCATGAATATGTATACTTGTATATGAAACAAAGTGTATTTCTGTTGTTTCTGAGATTTATTTGTGTGTGTGTATGAGGGGTAATATGAATAAGAGGGAGGGTGAAGATGATGAGAGGGGAAGGAGGAGTGAGAAAAAGGAAGGTGAGAAAGATAGGGTGGGAGGAGTATTTAAAAAGAAATAAAGCTGGTTTATTAAGGATTTAAGACAAATATAAACACAAGACTCACAACAACAACAACAACGACATCAACAACAACAACAGCAAAATTGTATTTAATAATTTAAAATAGAAATAGAAAAATACTGAGAAAAAAGTTCTACCACCTCCATACATTTTAAAAATACACACACTCACACACACATAAACGTATGTGTGTGTATATCTATTCGTATAATATATATATATACATATTATATATATATATATATATTATATATATATATATATATGGAAGTATGCATACACATTCGTATATGAGTGTGTACATATAATAAATATATGTAAATATATATCACATATTTTGTTAAACATACTTAGAAATGCATCAATACACACACACGCATGCACACGCACATCCGTATACACACACACACTCACACGCACATGCTACAGAGAAAGACATATACAATATTCTGTAACAATATTTACGGAACATGTAAAATAACACGGACACACACACACACACACACACATGCATACAAACACATAAACACACTCTCATAGAGTAACGTGCATATAATTCTAATAACATGCATAGAACATGCAAAATAATGTGTATGTACATACATGTGCACATACATCAATGCATACATGCACACATGCACAAACATGCATGCATATATACTTATACACAGATACAAATGAAATATTTAAACACACACAGTGTAAGAAACACACACACACACACACACACACACACACACACACACACACACACACACACACACACACACACACAGAGCAACCAATAAAATATTTAACAAAGACACACAGACATTATAAAAAATTTTGCTGCTGAAAACTGGTTGAGGATTTGAAATTTTAATCAAGTTTTAAGTTAGGTTTGTGTGTTAATATCATAATGGGGTGCCTGGGTGGCGAAGAGGGGAGTGTATATAGAATAATAAGATTTTCTGGTGTAGTTGAGGGGGGGGGAGCAGGAAGGGAGGGTGATCGTGTGTGGGGCTGAGGGTATTGGTGGGTTATAAAGGCCAGAATATTGAAGGGATGGGAAGTGCTCAACCTATCTATCTATCTATCACTATCTATCTATCTATCTATCTATCTATCTATCTATCTATCTATCTATCTATCTATCTATCTATCTATCTATCTATCTATCTATCTATCTATCTATCTATCTGTCTGTCTGTCTGTCTGTCTGTCTGTCTGTCTGTTTCTCTCTCTCTATATATATATACATATAGAGAGAGTGAGAGAAAGAGGGAGAGGAGGAACGCGGGTTAAGGGAAGGTGGGTTAAGTTATGGTGAGGTGTGTAGCTTAAAAGAACAATTGTTTTAAAGATAAAACTGAGAAGAGGAGTCAAGGAAAAAGAAAACCAGGAGAGACATTGAGGGGAGGGAGAGAAAGAGAGAGAGAGAGTGGGGGGGGAGAGAAAAGTGTTAGAAATAAAGTACTGGGGTGAGGTAGGGGAGGAAGGAAGGGGAGGTCTGTAGGTGAGATATTTGACAAGTCTCTGCATTTAATATTCACCTAATCTTAAAATTTATCAACACTTTCTCATTTTTGGAATATTCTTAGAGACATCCTCATACAAACTCTATCTCTCAATTCACACACACACACATATACATACATAGACACATATGCACATATACATAAACACACATACACACATACACTTTCTTTTTCAATTTATATATATACAGATATACACACTCAGATGTGTGTGAGTATTTATGTATGTAAGTATCTCTCAATATATGTGTGTGGGTATGTACATATGTATATCATATGTATGTGTGTGTGTGTGTACATATATATATACACATCTATGAATATAAATACATACATATGTATATCATATGTATATGTGTGTGTACATATATATATATACACATCTATGAATATAAATACATACATATGTATATCATATGTATATGTGTGTGTACATATATATATATATATAGATATATATATATATATATATATATATAATATATATATATATATATAATATATATATATATATATATATATATATATATATATATGTATATGTATATGTATATATATTGCACACACACATCTATATCTATATCTACATATGTGTATTGACTTTGAGTTTGAAGAAATGGAAAGAATAACTTCCTTACCTAAACAAGAGTACCAATGTTAAATTCATTTCACAAAATCTAATTTAACCTCAAAAAAGCAGTTTCTTCAACTGCAGAAGCACTTTTAAGAACATGTAAAGGAAGAATGTTACATCCCTCTCCAGATATATCTGGCATATAAAAGATTGTTGTGTTGGCCACTTCAATATCAGCAGGTCGGTCATTAAACCCAGCTTGATCTACCTAAGTGAAAGAGTACAATACCAACTATGCATGGTAGAAATATACCCATATGGTAGCGAAACAAAAGGTTAATTCAAACAGAAGAGTAAATATATATTATGAAAATACCATCATCATCATCGTTTAACGTCCGCTGAGGGCTGGCGAACCAGATGGTTGCACCAGTCTCCAATCTTGATTTGGCAGAGTTTCTACAGCTGGATGCCCTTCCTAACACCAACCATTCCAAGAGTGTAGTGGGTGTTTTTTTACATGCCACTGGCACGGGAGCCAGTCAGGCGGTACTGGCAACAACCTTGCTCAAATCCTTTTACACATGCCACCAGCACAGGTGCCAGTAAGTTTGTGGTAGATCTTATCATGTAAATAGCAAATTTCCAAATTTCCAATGGCCAATGATATGCACCTCATGCTTTGAAACTTTAAGTACCACAAAATTTAAATCAAACTGTTTTGATCTATATATATAGTAAAATATGTTTATAAACATAATATAGTATTGTTCTTTATTGAAATAGTAGATAAAGGTGTAAATAATAGCATGAAAATATGGGATGAAAAACCCCACATGAATTGCAAACGTTGATGGTGACCAATGTGATTGAAAGCCACATCTTCTGTAAACATGATGGACGTAGGTAGAATGCTTCATGTGTTGACAGGAGGAGTGGGTCTCCTTCTCTTGGTATAATGTAAAAGTTGTAGGATTATCAAGAAGTGTAACTCATTTCCAATCTTCTGTAAAAACATGAGAAATATTACCTTACTTCAAAATAGTTTAAGGTTGGTGACAGGATGAGCATCCAGCTGTAGAAAATATCCACCACAACAAATTCTGTTCAACCTATGCAAGCATGGACAAAGTTGGCATTAAAGCAATGATGATATTAATGGTATATATAACAATAAAGGATGATAAATAGCTATGATATACATATGTATATTTATTTGCCCTCTTTATAATTATACCATATGTTAAATATTCATTATATCATACTTTGATACTGTATGAACTAAGGTCTCGTTGACAGGCTGCTGGTATTTATAGGGTGTTAAACACCTTTGGTATGGAAATTAGGGTCTCCTTCATAGAATAACTGCTGCATTTGTTGAGTATATAAACAGTTTGGTTGCTTGTTTCTCTGGAGACTGTCAGAATGATGTAGTCGCCTCTGATGAGAAGCCAATAAGGTTCGAAAATCAATTAAGAGTGTTGGTTTTTTTATTTTCAATCTGCAGAGAGAAATGGCTAAAATTTGCCCTGTTTATAATCATCCATGTTATATATATATACACATATACATATATATATATATATATATATATATATATATATATATATATATATATATATATATATGTAGGGGAGAGTTTATGAAAAAAACAAAAAGACGAAGACAGGTGGTGTACAAAAAAACAAATGTATTGTATAATGCTCAGGAATAGAAAAAGTCTTTACGTTTCGAGCCTACGCTCTTCTACAGAAAGGGACACAGAAAAAAACAAGGAGAGAAACATGGAGAGAAATAAAATGTGTGCAGTGGCTAATGATCTATCATGGCGACATAAATAAATTTAAGTGTGTATAATCAATATATATATATATATATATATATATATATATATATATATATATATATGGAGAGAGAGATAGATAGATAGAAAGAGAGAGTAGTATAAATTATTTCTACGCTCAGTGTTCAGAGCCCCCCCCCCTGCTTTACTGTCCATTTCACTAAAAGAAGAAGATTAAAGAAGGAAGAATCCAAGCCATGGCTCGTTTGAAACTTTTGGCTGTTTCTGATGTTCTGAGAATGGAATTTTGCTGAAGTTTCAGATGAGAATATAAGAAAGTTACAAAGATACAGGGTGGGGGGATGTCTGATATGGAGGGTGGTGGGGCGTTATTGAATTGTCAATTAACACAGGAGACCAGGAGGGGTGGAGGGGAAGGCTGTGTGTGTGTGTGTGTGTGTGTGCAAGGAACAGTATGTTTATGCCTGTTATTATTGTTGATTTGTGTTTAAAGAGAATGAAATGGCTGGTGTGTGTGTGTGTGTGTGCAAGGAACAGTATGTTTATGCCTGTTATTATTGTTGATTTGTGTTTAAAGAGAATGAAATGGCTGTGGTGTGTGTGTGTGTGTGTGTGTGTGTGTGTAAGTGTATGTTTTGTTGTGTATGTATGAATACATGTGTGTAAGTATATATGTATGTATATAAATATATGTGTATGTATCGATATGTATGTAAAGACATTATCACAGATCTACACACACATCTAAGCACAGAGAGATGTATATTTTTTTAAATCAATTTATATTAATGAGGCAGAGCATTTGTAGATTGTACATAAATAAATTTAAGTGTGTATAATCAATAAATATACATCTAGCCTTGCTGCAAAAAGTGATACCCTCATGGTTAAGCAAGAAGACCCTTTCTGCAATAATGAAAGAACAACTTGTCTAGTTTCAACTGGTCTTTGCCAGCTCATCAAGAGTTCATACTGCATCTCTTCTAAGCACACCTGCACACATGCATATGCATTTTTCTTGCATTTATATGCACATCCTCGTGTGTGTGTGTATTGTTATGTATGTTTATTTGCAGCATGTAGCCCAGTTTTGAAAATAGATGCATTGTATCCTAGAAGGTGTTAAGAGTGACAAAATCAGCTGACATCAGGAGATGATGGTGGTAGTGGTGGTCCTAGCTGGAATGGTGGTGTGTCTGAGGATGGTGCTGCTGCTGCTGATGATGATGAATGGTTGTATTTATTTCTGTTACCAAAGATTCATGCTAACATCCAGGAATGTAAACAATAATACAACACAAGGGTTTTGCTGTATTTGGAACTGCAGGGACCAAACTCCTAAAATTTAGCTTGAAATAATGGAATGGCCCCCAACTGTCCTGCATCACAGCCATTTAGTCTGTTTCTTATCTCTGTTTCTGGAAGATTTTCATGCTTAGGAGATGGAGTGAATTATGGATGAGAAAATAAAGAATAGTGTGAGAGGAACATATGGAAACTGAATATGAAGAACATGGTTGGAAGCGACCAAGATGCAGATGCTGTGTGTCCAAATATTCATCACCACTTCAAACGTGGAAAACTGGCAGAATGATTAGCACAGCAGACAAAATGCTTAGAGGCATTTCGTCTATTCTGAGTTCAAATTCTGCCAAAGTCCACCCTGTCTTTCATCCTTTCAGGGTTGATAAAATAAGTACCAGTTGCACATTGGGATTGATATAAACAACTTGGTAGACTTACCCCTCCCCATCGCCACTGAAATTACTGACATTCTGACAAAATTTGAAGCCAGTCTTCATCATCATATTAATATCTCAAATTTTCTACACCTGTATGTGCTAGGTGGTTCCTTTCTCACTCATCACTTCAGCAAAAGTTGTGGTCCTTTGTCATTTTATTCATAAGGTTCCCTGCTTCACCTCAGGTCATCTTTAGTCTTCTTCTTCCACAGATTCCCTCCATCTGGAACATTTGCCTCTTCTGTAATTCCTCCAGACACATTGTCTCTCTTGCACTAGCCCTCATCAGGAAACATCATTTCTTCTCTCTCAGCTCATCGTTTATGGTCTGTGATTCAATGCTGCAGACATTACACATCCAGCAGATTCCTTTACAACCTCCTCCGTCCCTCTGCAACCAAGGCCCTCATTTAGCAATGATCCCAGCTAGGAATAACAACATCACAAGAACATATCCAGAATGAAGAAATTCAAGAATGTAGCTGAGTGAATGATGTGTTCACCGAATATTGAAAGCAAAAGTTCTGCTGGACCAGACAAGGTTCATTGACAACAGGTGGACCCATGCAAGGTTCACTGATGACAGGTGGACCCATGCAAATACTGAGTGGTGTCCAAGAGATCAAAAGAAAAGCCACACAGAAGACCTTCACGGCAATGGGATGACAATTTAGTTAAAAGATTTGAACCAAGATGGAAAGGAATGACACAGTCACGAA
>NW_021823692.1:15000-21604 GCF_006345805.1 Octopus sinensis | reverse complement strand
ACTTCTATATTTAGAGTTGCTGTCAAGAAGTAAATAATTTTAAATATGGAATAAAATTGAACCAATATACTGAGAACAGTATATTCCACCACTGCACGACTGCGGTGGTAACACTAACAAAAATTTAATAGGCTGTACAACATCTGTCTTTCCATCTTAAGAGGAAAGGGATTGACAGGGACTTTAACTCACAATCTCTTACAGGGCGAATTGCAGTAGCTTCCCTGGTATATTTGAAGGGTCAGTAATAATTTTAATGGGTCAAATCGTTTTGAAATGCTCTCATATCCTGATAATTACAATTTTTAATAGGTCTTCTGATATATCTCTTATACTGACCAAATATTATTTGGGGTTCTACTACCTGTCTACCTTAAATGTTCTCTATTCCAAGCAGTGCGGTGTGTACTTTGATATGGATCAAGTGAAGCTAAACTTCTCAACTCTAGAATATCTTAGTCGACCAAATACGCCTTTGATTAATTGCATGGCCACTACCTCACAGAATTATGTAATATCGAACGACTGGAAGATGATGAAAAAGGTATAATTCTCTAATTCTCCATTCTATGTTCTCTGTGTGTGTATGTATATGTATATGTGTATATATATATATGAGTGTGTGTGTTTGTGTGTGTATGTATATACTCTCTCTCTTTTACTCTTTTACTTGTTTCAGTCATGTGACTGCGGCCATGCTGGAGCACCGCCTTTAGTCGAGCAAATCGAGCCCAGGACTTCTTTTTTTAAGCTTAGTACTTGGTCTATCGGTCTGTTTTGCCGAACCGCTAAGTTACGGGGACGTAAACACACCAGCATCTGTTGTCAAGCGATGTTGGGGGGACAAACACAAACACACACATACACATACACACACATACATACATATATACATATATACGACGGGCTTCTTTCAGTTTCCGGCTATGCAATCCACTCACAAGGCTTTGGTCGGCCCGAAGCTATAGTAGAAGACACTCTCTCAAGGAGCCAAGCAGTGGGACTGAACCCGCAACCATGTAGTTGGTAAGCAAGCTACTTACCACACAGCCACTCCTATGTATGCATGTATGTATGCATTCTTTAATTATTTTCTTTTACTTGTTTCAGTCATTTGACAGTGGCCATGCTGGAGCACCGCTTCTTAGTCGAACAAAAGCTTGGTACTTATTCTGTCGATCTTTTCTGCCAAACCGCTAGTTTACGGGGACATAAACAGATCAAAATCAGTCGTCAAGCGACAGTGATGGGACTGACACAGACACACACACACACACACACACACACACACACACACACACACACACATATATATATATATATATATATATATATACACACACAAACACACGAGGGGATTCTTTCGGTTTCCGGCTATGCAATCCACTCACAAAGCTTTGGTCGTCCCGAGGCTATAGTAGAAGACACTTGCACAAGGTGCCAAGGTGGGATTGAACACGGAATCATGTAGTTGAGAATGTATGTATGTATGTATGTATGTATGTATGTAATGAACTCCAAAATATGCGCCGGAATGTGCGACCCGTTACCTAAGAGTTTGAAGCACATGATATAGGTTCGACACTCCCGTCTTAAGCTCGACATGATTGGACAATAACTTTCATAACTTCAGACAGGCGAAATAAGCACACATATAGAAAAGGTGCACGGTAAACTTAATTAGTAATTATAATTTATAAGATATACACGTCCTTCAGAAAATCGGTTAGCCTTAATTATGTGAGCCTAAAGATCTTTGTTTGGAGACAAAAAGTGTCGGGTTCCTTCATCGGTATTATTGAAGCTGACCGGCTTTTTGAATACGTGCAGGTTATACATAACGTAGATAAAGGTTACGTTTTTCTTCATTCTTTCTTCTACTTTCTGTTTCTGTGTGTGTGTGGGTACACACACACACACATGCACACACACATACATGTACACACGCACATACACACACACAGACTTGCGAGCATGCACATACTGACACATACACATGCATACCTCCTTCTCTTACACTATTCTGACTTAGACAGAACTTTTTCTTTACCCATTCCCTTCCGGTCATTTCAAAATGTAACCACACGTGAATCGTTGGCGATTTTCTTCCTCCGTCTTCCTTTCTATTGGACTTTCCTCTGTTTCTGAAGAAGAGCTTTGCTCGAAACATTAAACCATCTTTTTTCCTTCCCTGAGCGTCTGCTAATACTTTACATGCGCTACGTCCACGCGTTGTTGTTTTTCCTAGTTGTTCTTTTTTTGTTTTGTTTTGGATTTACTGTCCGGCAGTCAGTCGCCATGATAGATCGTTAGCTACTACACACATTTTTTTCTCTCCTTGTTTTTTTTTGTGTCCCTTTCTGTAGAAGAGCGTAGGCTCGAAACGTAAAAGACTTTTTCTATTCCTGAGCGTTATACTAATACATCTGTTTGTTTTGTACACCACCTGTCTTCGTCTTTTGTTTTTTTTTTTCGTAAACTCTCCCTATATATATATATATATATAACTTTGAAGAATTTATTGCCCACTTATTTGCATCCGAACAATAAAAGAAGAATAGGTATCCCATCAAGAAAGATCATTTTAAATTCGTAATTCGTTGCGTAGTTATTACATGTCTGTAGACAGTTTCACAATATTATTATAGACGACATATTTTGGGGTATGTAATGGGATCAATTTTCTCTGGTTGTGAAGGTGTTAAAGAGAAAATCAGTGTCTTTACGTTCAAATCTCAGCAAGAGAAACAGAGACGGTTTGTAGACATGTTTAGATGGGTTGTTTGGGAAATAAATGTCAAAGACGAAATGGCAGCGGTTTGGTTCCTTTCGGTTGCTGTATATACAATCTCACTTTCTCTCCTCCTTTTCCTTTTCTCTCTTTCCTCTCTCTCTCTCTCTCTCTCTCCCTCGCTATATATGCATGTGGCGTGTGTGTGTGCGTCTATGTGTGTATGTGTGTATATGTATGTAAACATTTGTATGCCGCTGTATATGTGTGTTATATAATATATATATATATATATATATATATATATATATAATATATATATATATATATGCATGTATAATACATATATGTATCTTTGTATATATATATAAATATATACATACATACATGCATACATATATATATATATATATATATATATATATATATATATATATTCATACGTACATCCAAACATATATAAATATATATATATATATATGGATGTGTGTATGCATGTGTATATATACATACATACATTCATATATATATATATATATATACACATATATATATGTATATATATATATATATATATATATGTATGTATATATATATATATGTATGTATGTATATGTGTGTGTATAGATACATATATACTTACTACATATATGTTTGTGTGTGTGTATATATATATATGAAGCCTTTCTTTAAAAGAAAGAAAATAGATTAAAAGAAAAAACAAAACGTAACAAACAAAAAAGAGAAAACAGACAAAATATAAGAAAAGAAAAAATGTAAAATGTCTTCCGAGAAGGCAGAGAGTAGATGTTTGGAGGGGGGCGGGGGCGGGGAAACGACGATAAATAAAGATGTAAAAACCAGACTTTACGGCGAGACGAGAGGCAAGAACTGAAAACTGTATGTACCACGTGTCAGCTGCCACAGACCCAACTTTTGGTTAAGGCAGCAAACCGTCACCAGAATTATCGCCGCTGCTACCACCTATTTCATTAATACCACAACTGTCGCCATCTTACCAACACTACCACTACCACAACTACCACCACAACACTGCCACCTATACTATCACTATCATTATATTATTAATAACTGGAAATAATAATCCTTTCTTCTTTAGGCACAAGGTCTGAAATTTTTGAGGAGGGGTGCCAGTCGATTAGATCGACCCCAGTACGCAACTGGTACTTACTTTATAGACCCCGAAAAGATGAAAGATAAACTCGACCTCGGCGGAATTTGAACTCAGAACGTAGGGACAGACGAAATACCTATTTCTTTACTACCCACAAGGGGCTAAACACAGAGAGGACAGACAAACGGATTAAGCCGATTACATCGACCCAAGTGCGTAACTGGTACCTATTTAATCGACCCCGAAAGAATGAAGGGCAAAGTCGACCTCGGCGGAATTTGAACTCAGAACGTAACGGCAGACGAAATGCGGCTACGCATTTCGGCCGGCTTGCTACCGTTTCTGCTAGCTTCCTGTTTTAGATAACTAGGAAAAATAATACCTATTTCTTTACTACCCACAAGGGGCTACACACAGAGGGGACAAACAAGGACAGACAAACGGATTAAGTTGATTACATCGACCCCAGTGCGTAACTGGTACTTAATTTATCGACCCCGAAAGGATGAAAGGCAAAGTCGACCTCGGCGGAAATTGATCTCAGAACGTAGCGGCAGACGAAATACCGCAAAGCATTTCGCCCGGCGTTATAACGTTTCTGCCAGCTCACCGCCTGCTGTGTGTGTGTGTGTGTGTGTGTGTGTGTGTGTGTGTGTGTGTGTGTGTGTGTGTGTGTGTGTGTGTGTGTGTGGAAAAATAATACCGTCATTAACTCAACCAATTCCATCACAATGGCACCATTGGCCTTTATTTCGTCTTTTCTTACTCTACATCTCAAATTTAGCATTATTTTACTTTTGTAGCTTCGTCATTTCATGACAAATATTAACAAGAACATTTACTTTTTGTAATACTATGCACCAAATCAAATCTTATATCTCGATTATTTAATAAAATATGCGTGTATAAGCTATTTTACCAAATTGCCTCGTTTATAGCTGTTGTTGTTCATTACACTTCTTAGAGCTGTTCCATTTCACTTGCCCCGGTTAATTCTGTACGAACGGACAACAGCCTGTTGTCAAGAATCTCAGAGGATCTCTTTCTCCGATGCATAACATCCAACTAGCATTCTCAAACCTCACTCTTCTCAATAAAGCAGTTTTCTGAGCCCGTTCTACCCTCATATCAACCCCAGTCTCTCATATCTGGTTGTTAATGCCCCAACAATTATGGGGAGAACAGTTGCTTTCTTCATTATTATTCAACAACAATCAAAGGTTCGATCTGCTGTTTGACGTATCATCCCAGATTGTTTTCCTCACTAACTATACAGATCTTGCACAAACATACACACACACATACACACACACACACACACACACACACACACACACACACACACATACATACATACATACATACATACATACATACATACATACATACATACATACATATATATATAAAATATAAAAATACAAAATGGGACAAGAACGCAAAACACTCATATATACTTAGGTCTTCGAGGGAGGATGACCTCCCTTTGCAAATAACACAAGAGCACTGAGATAGTGTCTAAAGTCCATCTGGTGACGTTGATCGCCTGGGGCTAAAAGCATCAGTAACACCCCACCCCCAGTGGCTAGCCACATTCAGATGGCTAGTACACCTTACGTTATATATATATTATATATATATATATATATATATATATATATATATATATATATATACATATATACCACAGGCTTCTTTCAGTTTCCGTCTAACAAATCCACTCACAAGGCTTTGGTCGAGGCTATAATAGAAGACACTTGGCCAAGGTGCCACGCAGTGGGACTGAACCTGGAACCATGTAGTTCGTAAGCAAGCTACTAACCACACAGCCACTCCTACGCTCTTTTATATTCAAGAGAACAATTTAGGGTTATGTCAAAAAGTTGGCTTAGCGATTCGTTAGAGATTAATAAACTAAATACCAAAACTGGGGTAAAGGGCGTGACATGATTGACTCAAACCCTTGACAATCTTCCAGTATGGCCACAGTATAGGGCTAAAATCAGTAAAATCAGTAAATGATAAATAAAAAAAAATATAAAAAGAGCGACAGACACCAAACAACTAAATAAAGCAATGTTAGGTGTTTATAGCTCGAGTAAATACATTTAGGCACTGACTGCCTCGTGTATCGTCTGCCGAACAAGGAATATCGTCTGGTTCAGTGAAAATAATCTCGTCAATGAAGACATTTTGAAACGAATAGTGAGGTGGGTAATTTTTTTACGTATGACGGTGATGTATGCATTGAGTGAAGGAAAGAAAGTTTAGGTGCAGGAAAGAAACTGGAGTCTTGGCATGTCTTGGAGACAATTGTCGGTTGGATGTCTGGGTCATTTGGTTCTGAGAAGTCCTTATCACAAGGGGTCATCACTGTTGATCTGGCGGGAGTGTAACGCTATGAGAGATAAAGGTTTTAAGACTTGCTTTACGCATTTCTGGCTGTAATTTGACGTCTTGTTTCTTAAAGTCTTTTTTCTCTCACCTAGCTTTTCGCCTTTCCTTACCCGACTTCTTTCTTTTTTATACTTTCTCTCGTTCTTTAATAGTTTTTATTTGTTCAATATTTTTTGATATACTCTCTTTTACTCTTTTACTTGTTTCAGTCATTTTGACTGCGGCCATGCTGGAGCACCGCCTTTAATCGAGCAAATCAACCCCGAGACTTATTCTTTGTAAGCCCAGTACTTATTCTATCGGTCTCTTTGCCGAACCGATAAGTGACGGGGACATAAACA
>NW_021823692.1:5000-10000 GCF_006345805.1 Octopus sinensis | reverse complement strand
CACCACCACCACTACCACCATCACCACCACCACCACCACCTCCACCACCAGCACCAGCGCGAGGACGACCATCACCACCACTACCTCTACCACCACCACCACCACCAGCATCGCCACCACCACCACTACCTCCACCACTACCACCATCACCATCACCAGCATCACCATTACCGCCGCCACCACCACCACCACCACCATCACCATCACCAGCATCACCATCACCGCCACCACCACCACTACCACCGACGTCACCACCTCCACCACCATCATCATCACCACCACCTCCACCACCATCTCCACCACCACCACCACCACCATCACCACCACCACCACCACAACCACCACAACCACCACCGCCACCACCACCACCCAAATAAACGACCAGCCCATAAAATTACTTACCAACAACATGCAACACCCTTACATCAATCCTCTACAACAACAACAACAACAACGTGTGTCGGTTACTCACCTGGAAGCAATAACAAATTAACAGAGAAGGATGTTGGAAATAGATGTATGGCTACAAAGAGAGCAGCCACCGGTGAACCAGACTCTTCTTGTTAGAAGACAGTAAAAACGAAGAGAAACACAGACTGGGCTGGATTGATTACCGAAAGGAATTTGCGGGGAACCCACACATTTTGGATGCTAGGGATACTCCGCATAATTATTGTGACCCCCAACACTGACAAAGTACATCAACTACGCCTTGTCAATATGATAAACGAGCAAAAGATAATTGAAACCAGTTCGAGGGGCCATTGCAACGGGAACCTTCCAATGAGATGCAATATCCATCCCACTTTATTCTTTTTCCTGCCACTGACGATACATAATACACACAAAAAGCTGATCTTCTCACTTCCTTATAATCCTCCAACTACTTTCGAATACTCTAGATTCTTTCTAATCTTCTTTCTTCTAATCTCCAAACTTTCTTCTAATCCTCAGCTCTCTCCTAATTCTCTAACTCTCTCCTAATTCTCTACTTCCCTTTAATCCCCTACCTTCTTTCTAATCCTATAATACCCTTCTAATCCTCTAAATTCCTTATAATCCCTTCACTGCCTTCTAATCCTCTAGCTTTCTTCTAGTCTCTAACTGTCTTTTAATTCTCTTACTATTTTCTAATCCTTTAACTCCCTTCTAATCCTCTTATCTTCTAACTCTCTAACTCCCTTCTAATCCTCTATCTTCTAATCCTCTGACTTTCTTCTAATCCTCTAACTCCCTTCTAATCCTCTAATTCCCTTCTTATCCTCTGACTATCTTCTAATCCTCTGACTTTCTTCTAATCCTCTAACTCCCTTCTAATCCTCTGACTATCTTCTAATCCTCTAACTCCCTTCTAATCCTCTGACTTTCTTCTAATCCTCTAATTCCCGTCTAATCCTCTAACTCCCTTCTAATCCTCTGACTATCTTCTAATCCTCTAACTCCCTTCTAATCCTCTGACTTTCTTCTAATCCTCTAACTCCCTTCTAATCCTCTAATTCCCTTCTTATCCTCTGACTATCTTCTAATCCTCTGACTTTCTTCTAATCCTCTAACTCCCTTCTAATCCTCTGACTATCTTCTAATCCTCTAATTCCCGTCTAATCCTCTAACTCCCTTCTAATCCTCTGACTATCTTCTAATCCTCTAACTCCCTTCTAATCCTCTAATTCCCTCCTTATCCTTTAACTCCCTTCTAATCCTCTAACTCCCTTCTATCTTATTTCTCTTTAATCGTCTGAATGTACGTCTTAACTCTTCCTTCTCATTTCTAAACTATTAAAGTCTTTTCTTTTCTTTTCTCTTTCCAGACTCTTTTCTTTCTTTCTTTCTTACTTTCACTTTCATTTTCCTTCTCATTCTTAACATTTTCCTTCTTCGCTGTTTTTGTTTTAGAACTAATTCTCTTCATTTCCTTCTTTCTATTTTCTGCTCCCCCCCCAATCTTTACCTTCTTTTCTCCTCTCTATCCTTCTTTCTTTTTATTTTTCCTTGCGATTCCTTAATCTATTCGAATATTCATTCATTCATTCCCCAGTTTCTTCTTTCTTTTTCTTTATCGTTCACTTCATTCTGTTCAATCATTTTTCTTTCGTTCATTCTTTAATACTTTACCCATTTTCTTCTCGTATTTACTTCTCCCTCTTTCTTTTTCCATCTTTGTTTGTTTGTGTTTCTTTCTTTCTGTCTTTCCTTTTTCCTTCTTAGCTCTTTCGTTCTACATTTCTTCTTCTTTTTCCTCTTCTTTTCCTTCTCTTTCCCACTTTATTCTATCTCATTAAATGTTATTCTCTTCAGATCTTTAAAAAAAAATCCTTTCTTTCATTCATTGGTTCTGCCTCTCTTTCAGACATCTCTCTCTTCTCCCTCTCTCTTTAATTCCCACCTTTCCCTCTCTCCCTCTCTCTCTCTTTCTCTCTCTTTCTCCCTCTTTCTTCCCCTCTCCCTCTTATTTCATTATGCTATCTTTAATTCCCATTCAATCTTGAATTAATCAACAACAGAAACAAAAGAAAAAAAAACCTGACATGGAACGACCTTTGGGGTCATGCCAGGTCATGCCAGGTCATATCAGGTCATCCTTCGTCGGAATAATGTAGCAAATGTACACACACACATTCACATCCACACACACACACACACACACTCACACCCATTCACATCCACACACACACAAACACACACACAAACATATTCACATCCACACACACACACAAACACACACATCCACACACACATTCACATCCACAACACACACAAACACACACATCCACACACACATTCACATCCACACACACATTCACATCCACACACACACATCCACACACACATTCACATCCACACACACACACACACACACACACACACACCTCACACCATTCACATCCACACACACACAAACACACACATCCACACACACATTACATCCACCACACATTCACATCCACACACACATTCACATCCACACACACATTCACATCCCAACACACATCCACACACACACATTCCATCCAACACACCACACACACCACACCACCCGCCATTCACCATCCACACACACACAAACACACACCAAACACATTCATATCCACAACACACACAAACACACACAAACCATCCACACACACATTCACATCCACACACACACATCCACACACACATTCACATCCACACACACACATACACACACGAGTTAGATAAATGGTTGTCTCATTTAAGAACTTTCATCGTCGATTGGGTTTCGGTTTAACCGTCATTTGCAGTGAAGTGTAGAAAGAGCAAAAGGGGTTTTATGGAGAGATCTAAGGGACGGAGGGAAAGAATTTAGGGAACTATAAACAATAAAAATAAATATAAAAATGAAGCAAGACAACTGAAAACAAAACAAAAAAAGGAAACATCTTAAAATTTTTTTTTGTTTTTGTCTTTCTCTTTTTCTCCGTTTTTTTTTTTTCTCTTTTACTGAAATCCTAATTAAATTAAAAGGTAGACTTTTCGGGTGATTGACTAATTAATTAGGTTAATTAAATAGCAACTGAAATGTTAGATCTATGTAAAAAGAAAGGTTGGGGATGGGGAGAAGATATTTACTTAATACTGACAGGAACTGGCATTGGAAGGGGGAGGCGTGGGTGTGGGTGTTGGGGGGGGCGGCGGTTGGATGTGTCGGGTAAATAAAGGGGCTGCGTGTATATTCTTATATGTACACACCTCGAGGTGTCGATATCAATCGATATAAGGCACGAATGCTAGCATGAAATGGGTCTTTTATGGGTTTTTTTTTTCCTTCGACCCCTCCTCTTTCAGCTTTTTTTCCCTCGCTCTTTGATGTAACCTTGTGCTCTCATTTCGCAACTCGCGTTCTTTAAGGACAATACTAATTCACTGTTACCACCACCACCACCACCACAACCACCACCAACACCAACACCAACACCAGCAGCAACAACAACATCGTCACCGCCACCTGACAGTTACCTAAAAGCAGAAACGACGGAGCCATACGTTCATACATACATTCTTCTATTCTGTTATTATTTTACTTGTTTCAGTCATTTGACTGCGGCCATGCTGGAGCACCGCCGTTTTTTAGTCGAGCAAATCGACCCCAGGACTTATTCTTTGTAAGCCTAGTACTTATTCTATCGGTCTCTTTTGCCGAACCGCTACGTTACGAAGACGTAAACATACCAGCATCGGTTATCAAGACACAAACACACACATATATACATATATACGACAGGCTTCTTTCAGTTTCCGTCTACCAAATCCATTCACAAGGCTTTGGTCGGCCCGAGACTATAGTAGAAGACACTTGCCCAAGGTGCCATGCAGTGGGAATGAACCCGGAACCATGTGGTTGGTAAACAAGCTACTTACCACACAGTCACTTCTGCGCCTATGCATAATTTCTTTTACTTAAAATCTTTTACTCGTTTCAGTCATTACACAGCAGCCATGCTGGAGCACCACCTTGAGGAATGAATCGGCCACGGTACTTTAATTTTTTTTTTTACAGCCCGATACTTAGTCTATCGATCTATTTTGCCGAACCGCTATGATGTGGGGACGTAAACACACGAACACCGATTGTCAAGCAGTAGTGTGGAACAAGCACAGACACAAAGACACACACACATTCATACATGCATATATGTGTGTGCACGTGTGTGAGTGTGTTTGTATGTGTGTGTGTGTGTGTGTGTGTATGGGCATCTTTTATCTTTTGCTTGTTTCAGTTATTAGACTGCGGCCATGCTGGGGCACCGCCTTCTACAATTTTGAGTCGAATGAATCAACCACAGTACATTTTTTTAACACTTGGCAATTATTCTATCGGACTCTTTTTGCTGAACCGCATTAGTCTGGTGCGTAAACACACCTTCACCGGTTGTCAAGCGGTAGATGAGGCGACAAACACAACGCGCACACACACACACACACACATGCATAGTCAATTTAAATAAACGAATAAAAATGGACAACATGAGGACAGGCATAAG
>NW_021823691.1:0-15000 GCF_006345805.1 Octopus sinensis | reverse complement strand
TTTGGCAAAAGAGACTGATAGAATAAGTACTAGGCTTAAAGAAAGTCCCGGAGAAGATAATATATATATATATATAATATATATATATATATATATATATATATATATATATACTACTGCTACTACTATGGCACTCCGTCGGTTACGACGACTAGGGTTCCAGTTCATCAAATCAAAGGAACAACCTGCTCGTGAAATTAACGTGCAAGTGGGAGATTCAGCGTGACACAGAGTGTAACAAGGCTGGCTCTTTGAAAATACAGGTACAAGAGAAACAGGAAGAAAGAGTTAGAGAAATTTATGATGAAAGAGTACATCAGGGTTCGCCACCAGCCCCTGCCGGAGCGTCGTGGAGCTTTAGGTGTTTTCGCTCAATAAACACTTATAACGCTCGGTCTGGGAATCGAAACCGCGAGGTTGCTGTCCTAACCACTGGGCCATTGTGCCTCCACATATATACATATATATAACAAGCAATGACACAGTATTTCGTTTTGCAGCCATAATATACTACCAAGCATATTAAAGGTTTACGAGTCAATATGGCGTGTTACTTTTTGTGTGGCAGTGCGATATTCTTATTTTAAGCGATAAACTAAAGAATTCAGAACCAGCGGTGTAATTTACGATGTTTCGCATATGAATGCACCTATGTAAATAATTTTGGTCATGAAAAAGCAAGAACTCTTGAAACATACATATGCACAATTCATCTATTTTTCCTATCCTCCATGGCATTTTTTACATTGACGTAGTTGTATGCGAAACGTCAAACCTTACAGAGCCAGTTCTGAATTCAATAGAAAATATATACTTTATCACTTATATAAACATATACATAATATATATATATATATATATAATACCTACCTACCTACACACATATATATATATATAATATATATATATATATATATATATATATAATATATATATAATATAAAATGCATATATACATATATACATTACAATGAAAAGTGAGGGTGCATGCGTGTTAATATGCTTAAGTTATTACACCTGGAAAAGTACAGAACACGATTTCTACAGTAGAATTTCATTGCAATCCACTTTTTTCCCCATTCAATGCAATAAAACTAATAAATATTTTTTTCTTAAAAAATATTTGAATTATTTTTCATTGTTGATGATTGAATTAAAATAAGAATTTTATGTTGTGTCTTTTTTTAATTTTCACATATTTCTTTCTTAATTGCTAAAAATAAGAAAATGTTATATTGTGTCTGGGGAGAGTCAATTTCTTTTTGTGCCTTATATTATAACACACACACCGGTAAAATCTCCATTTTTTTCTTATTTTTATTTTCCTAAAATTTTCGTTGCGTCTTGCAACCTTTTCAATAGAAAAAGCCAAAACTATTGAAAAGGTTACAAGACGCAACGAAAATTTTAAGAAAATAAAAATAAGAAGAAAAGTGGAAATTTTACCGGTGAATGTGCTATAATATAAGGCACAGGAAGAAAATGACTCTCCCCAGACGCAATAGAATATGCTTCAACACACGAACTCCCATAAAGAATCTTGCAACCAACCCCAAAAACAAAATGTTATCTGGCAGGATTTCGTTGCATTGGCTAATATAGAAAGGGTTTTTAAAATTCAAAAATAGCCAATGCATCCACCGTATGGCACGAGGAGCCACAACACTCTTCTTGAACTAAATAAAAACAAAATATTTACACAAAAACAAAAAATTTAAGATTTGAATTTGCTTTTAGGCGTTACCACTGTTTTCGGCACATTTGGCCCCAGTAGTTTTTTGGTTTCGTATTTATTTTTTTCGATATAATTGACCTCATCGGATTCCTCTGGAGATCTATCAGAAAGGTTGAATTTAAATAGAGTTTTCTTTTAAAATAATAATATTTGTAATCAAAGTTGATTTCAGGCATTAATCTCATATTTTTTCGAGAATTTTTACCTCAGTACATTTTTCTACTGAATACTTTTGCATATAAGTAACATGGATAGATTCCTCTCACCAAGATCTATCATAAATGCTAAAATAAAATATAGATTTCTTTAAAAACAAAATATTTGGACTCAAAATCGATTTCAGGCGTTATTCTCCCGTTTTTGACCTCGCATATTTCACTGACACTTTTTTCTACTGAAGCAATTTTCAAGTTTCGTAGCTCAATATGTAGCTTAGGACGCAACCAAAGTAAAAAGGTAAGATTCATCTAATTTGGATAAAAACAAAACAGTGTTAGTTACAAAGCCTAGAAATGGTTGCAAATGAGTAAATGTTGATCTTAAGAATAGTATTCACACACTACAGAGTGTGAAAGATACATATACATATATACATAGATACATTTGTATATATGTATATATATATATATATATATATATATATATATAATATATATATATATATGTGTGTGTGTGTGTGTATATGTTATATATATATATATATATATATATCTATATATATATATATTTGTGTGTATGTGTGTGCGTATGTATGTCTGTATATATATATATATATATATTACTCTTTTACTCTTTACTTGTTTCAGTCATTTGACTGCGGCCATGCTGGAGCACCACCTTTTAGTACTTATTCTATCGGTCTTTTTGCCGAACCGCTAAGTGACGGGGACGTAACACACAGCATCGATTGTCAAGCAATGCTAGGGGGACAAACACAGACACACAAACCACACACATATACATATATTATACATATATACGACAGGCTTCTTTTAGTTTCGTCTACCAAATCCACTCACAAGGCATTGGTCGGCCCGGGGCTATACCAGAAGACACTTGCCCAAGATGCCACGCAGTGGGACTGAACCCGCAACCGTGTGGTTGGTTAGCAAGCTACTTACCACACAGCCACTCCTGCGCCTATATATATATATATATATATATATATATATTATATATTTCGGCATAGGCGTTGCTGTGTGGTGAGGTGTTTGCTTACCAACCACGCAGTTCTGATTTCAAACCCACTACGTGGAACCCTGGGCAAGTGTCTTCTAGAATACCACCGGGGGAGGTGCTGAAGCCTTGTGAGTGGATTTGTTAGAAGGAAACTGAAAGAAGCACTTCGTATACATACGTATGCGTGTGTGTATCCTTGCGTCTGTGTTTGTCCCCCAGCACCGCTTCACAACCGCTATTGGTGTATTTTCGTCCCCGTAACTTAGCAGTTGGCACAAAAGACCAATGAAATAAGTATGAAAAAAATATGAGTACTTGGGGCGAGTCGTTCTACTAAAATTCTTCAATGCGGTGTTACAGCATGGGCACAATCTTATGGCTGAAACAAGTAAAAAAAAATAAAAGATATAGGATTTTCAGTTCTACTGAGAAGCAAATATACGTGGAAATTCTTTTTCAAGCAAGTAATTATATTAAATAATTATCATAAGAGATATTAGGGCAATATATTCTTTTTATCACACAAAGTGAATGATATATAGCTGTAATCAGTCTGTTTCAGTGTATCGTACCTCATTAATTCAAAATGCTAGATAATCCATTAATTATATTATACACAAAACGTTCAAAACAAAAGATTTTGGAGATTTATTTAAGATTATGTTACCTCGTTTTCAGAAATAAAAAGAACAAAAAAAAATAAACGACGAATTTGAAAAGATAAATGATGAAATTATATAAGTGTGTTGTTGTGTTGTTTTGAAACAGAAGAAGAATTAAACGTAATGACAACGTCTGAAGACTGAAGAATTAATGTTGTTCGTTCTTCGGATATTGAGAAAACTACAGAAAACTTACCCTGTCAGTTATTTTCCTCTCGATTTCAGCTCACCTAAGTATTCTATTTATGTATGTTTGAAATGCGAGCAGAACACTAAAATACGTGTCTCAACGTTTGTTTGACGATTATCGTGTGTGTATGTATGTATGAGTATATATATATATATATATATATATATATTATTATATATATATATATATTATATATATATATATATATAGATATATATATATTATATTAATATATATATACTCTTTTACTGTATATCTATCTATCTATCTATCTATCTATCTTCTATCTATCTATCTATCTATCTCTTTACATATATATAATATATTATCATATGTATATATATATATATATATATATATATATAGCATGCGGCCAGACGCCCTAGCAGTAAGCCTTACCAATATACCCACATATATATATATATATATATATATATATATCTATATATCTTATAAAATCCGTTCTGTCTGTGTGTGTGTGTGTCTTTTCGGATCTCGGGCATCCTCCATCCGATTGTGCCCAAATTTGATATGTAGAAACCGACGGTATCAGGCTGGAATAAGTCTTGGAAAAAATTACAAAAATCGATTCCAGGTGAGAAGGCGATCGATCAAGCCGTTTTTGTCCTGCTTTCTTTCCGTCAACCTGTACATAACTGCACCTTCATGTTTTGCTGTTTTTGTACTGCTTAAAGGCGTGTTTCTTTCCTCCCAAGATTACTGTTTAAACAATGTTTGTGTTCTCCCAGTCAACAGCCTTATCATTATTGGTATTTTAAACTCTTCGGTTGCATATTTGTGTGAATAAAATCGTTTTTCTTTGGAACAGAAAAAAGTCTATCTTTATTTCTTCTTTTGCTCAAATCTAGGTTAAATCAGTGTTTCTCAAAGGGGAGGCCTATGGGACGGTCGGACAAGTTGTTTTGAGAAAATTTGGTTTAAATGTTGACAACTCAGCACCGTCCATATATATATATATATATATATATAGAGAGAGAGAGAGAGAGATACATACATACATACATACATACATACATACATACATACATACATGGACACCAGGCATATAAAAACTACTTGCCTTCCCGCTTAAAAGAAGGCGGCGGGGCGATTTTCCCAATTGATTTAGTCCCACACGGGACAACAGGTGTTCGACATAAACCCACAGGTCAGCAATACACGGGCACTGAAAGAGTACATGCAGGAAAGTTTTGTCGTCCTGTGCGCAGCTCGGACATCCTCGGCTAACGACACTTCCCTACTGGTAGAGTTTATCTCGAACAGGTAAAGCTTTCCGGTAGCACTGCCAGGCCAAGGATTTCTGGAAGTTATCCATCGGTCTCGAGCCGTAAGATCTCCGGAAGAGACAGTTTAGCTGATTATCTTTGATGTCCAAGGTCCCTCCAAGAACGTCGTCGAAATTTCCCACCAGTAATCCTCTATAAAACGGCAAAGTGCATTTTCCACCTATCGTAGGAATAGACTGAGCACTTGAAGACATTCCACTTTCTAAGTACCTTCTCTCGGTCTCTGTTTGATCCAGGACTGTATCTCCACCAGGGAGACCAGCTGGGAAACATTATCTGGTGAACGGCGACCACACCTGTTCATCATCAAAGAAGCGCTGAAAATGTCGCAGCCTTAGCGTATGTTTGCTCATCATCCGCTACGGTATGCCCGGTCCACCCTGCAGCGGGTGCTGATAGCAGACAAACCGCTTGACCATTGGAACACGCCGATTCCACAAGAAGCGAATGAGGGTACGTTCCAATACAATCATGGGGAATTGGCACAAGTAACGACAGCAGCCAAGCGGCTGTAGATGATGGATGCGATGTTCGTGTTATCTACCTCTGCCCTATCTTTCAGTGATGGCTTCCTCTCGGCCCATTTATGAGTGAGAGTAGTCACCCTACTCGATAGCTCATCCTAGTTTTTGGAGGTCCGGACCAAACCAGATCCCGAGCAATTTAACTGGTCCGTCTGTCCAGCACCCAAGGACACATTTGAACGACATGGAGTTGCCTCTCCAGGTGCCGAGCCGCAATCGCACTGACTTTTCCTGATTAATCTTCGCTTGATACGTCAGAAAAGGTCACAGAAAATGAGAAAGCAACAATACTCTGGGATATGCCAATACACACAGATAGAGAAATTAAGGCCAATAGGCCAGATAGAGTTGTCAGAGATCACCAAGAAAAAAATGTCTTCTAATCGCTGTATCAATACCAACAGACGACAATGTTCCTCAAAAAGAAAAAAAAGAAACTTTCAAAATACAAAGATTGGGAATAGAGACAACTCGAATGTGGAATCTAAAAACAGAAACAATTCCTATCATTGTAGGTGCATTAGGCATAATAAAAGAAAAATTCAGACATATACATAACTAAAATACCAGGACTTACAATTATATATAAGATACAGAAAATAGCACTACTAGACACCACACATCCTACGTAAAGCATTTTCAATACGGTGAAAATAAGAGCACCACAACAAACCACAGCACATACCCAAGGCATACAGAGCTGGGCTCGGTAGTGCAATGAAAGCACGCTATAAAAATAAATCTACTGAATTAATAATATAATAATAATAATAATAATAATAATAATAATAATAATAATAATAATAATAATCTTTTCCACTCTAGGCACAAGGCCCGAAATTTTGGGGGAGGGGGCCAATTGATTAGATCGATCCCCGTGCGCAACTGGTATTTAATTTATCGACCCCGAAAGGATGACAGGCAAAATCGATCGCGGCAGAATTTGAACTCAGAACGCAAAAACCGACGAAATGCCGCTAAGCATTTTGCCTGGCGTACCAACGATTCTGCCAGTTAATAACGATAATAATAATAATAATAATAATAATAATAATAATAATATAATAATAATAATAATATAATAATAATAATAATAATAATAATAATAGCAACAACATCAATAATACCAATTACAATAAAAGGGTTTCTACCATCAACCGCGACAATAACGCTGCACTCAATCTCTCCCATGAATTAGGAACATGTATGCGTTCAATCACCAATACCTATAATAACAGCATAAATGACATCGAAGACAATAAATGTGTAGAGAACAGATTAGGAAGACCTAGCCAAAACCATCGTACAGCCTCTAGTTATGAATGCTCTAATTCACTTAGCGGAAAAACTCATAGCAAACAGATCCGATTTTAACTTCAAAATTTGGGATAATTGCCTTTTATAAGCTTGTTGCCAGAGATTTAATGTAGTTTGTATGTTCACGGTCCGTAATGCACTCCTCCAAGATTCATATTGGAGCTACTATTAGCTTCAAGCAAAGATAGACTGCGTGTTTAAACTCGTTTAAATATGATAAAAATAGATCTACTTCTCTCTCCGAACATATACACTATCTTAGGAACAAGTACATAAGACAGAAACGGTAGCACGCCGGGCGAAATGCGTAGCTGTATTTCGTCTGCCGTTACGTTCTGAGTTCAAATTCCGCCGAGGTTGACTTTGCCTTTCATCCTTTCGGGGTCGACAAATTAAGTACCAGTTACGCACTGGGGTCGATGGAATCGACTTAATCGCTTTGTCTGTCCTTGTTTGTCCCCTCTGTGTTTAGCCCCTTTGGGTAGTAAAGAAATATATATATTATATATATATATATATATATATATATATATATATATATATATATATATATAGCAATAATAATTCTCTAAATGAGATATAGACAGTGACTGCTCCATAATATAAGGGATATTAGCCAACTGAATATGGCTAGGGACAGGGCAGGGTGGTGGGGATGTCACTGTTGCATTTAGCCCCAGGCGAACATCAACGTCACCAGATAGGCCTGACGCCATCACGGCGTCCTCTATCTTGCAAAGGGAGATCATCCACCAAGAAGGCGATACCAAACACGGACCTAGGTTTCAAGGTGTATTGCCTATTATCACGTGTGGTAGGCATCGCTTCTCGATGAACGACCAACTGTGCAAGATATATATAAGGATTTTCAAGTAAATACATTTACTGATTTCGAAAGTGACACCCCCACCACCCTGCCCTGTCCCTAGCCATATTCAGTTGGCTAATATCCCTTATATCGCATGAGTGCGAAATCACAGGTGATATAGGACTAAATTCATTTTTTAAATGTCTTGCTTTGAAAAACTGCATTGGGTATGATTATTGAAATTTTTGGTAGAAATGACTTATGTCCCTCTTAGTGTGAGGCATTTATGTGTAATAATGCCCTCTATATAATATAAATTAACATGTTCAAAAGAAAAAAATTATTTTCGAATTTTTTCTCTTATGAGGTTTTTCACGCTATCTACCTGACAATTTCTTGTTAAGATTCCTTATTAAGAGGTTATCCTTAATTGTTAAATTTATATATATATATATATATACTTTATAATTAGGGTTCAGCAAAGATTTGCTTCACCACATACCGAAGTTTAGAAATAGCAGTCAAAAAACCTTAGCTATTTCTTCTACTTTAAAAGGGACTCACAGAAAAACCAAAATACTTGAAAACAATCTACGCAGGCAAAGAGGAAAAATAACGAAAATCAATCCCTTTTAAAGTAGAAGAAAAAGCTAAGGTTTTTTGGACTGCTATTTCTAAACTTCGGTATGTGGATGAGCAAATCTTTGCTGAACCCTAATTATAAAGTATTACTTAAGTTTACCGTGAAATGGTCTTTTTTCATACCGAATTCTACTTGGTGAAATTACTGATTACTTCTTATTGATTAATTTTACCCTTTGTTATTATATATATATATATATATATATATATATTATATATATATATATATATATATATATCTTTATTACCCACAAGGGACTAAACATAGAGGACAAACAAAGACAGACAAAGGGCTTAAGTCGATTACATCGATCCCAGTGCGTAACTGGTGCTTATCGACCCCGAAAGGATGAAAGGCAAACTTGACCTCGGTGGAATTTGAACTCAGAACATAAAGACAGATGAAATACAGCTAAGCATTTCATCCAGCGTGTTAACGATTCTGCCAGCTCGCCGCCCTTTACCATATAATATAGCTTGGTCCGTCATTGACTCGGGTTTTTCATACCAAGGTCATAAATGTCCCATGTTGGTCATGTTTGAGGGAATCCATACAAATCCTACCACACAACCCCTCCCAGTTATTAGATAAACGACACGAAGCCTGCTCCACGTGTGTTCATGAATGTTTTAAATCATTTAAATAGTACCATAAATCTAATGGCAGTTAATCAACTATCTCTGATTCTCACTGATAGACATCATATGAGCTCAATTGAAATCCGTATCTCTACATTTATATCACATGCTTTTATCGTTTTATTTCACAGGTTCTCATGTTTCTCTTCATATTTACGCATTTCACTTTCATATAATTAATCGAATACCTAATCAGTACCAACATAATTGTTACTCACTGAACGCTACCAGGCCTTCTCTTCTCACAGTTATGGAGCTACACGCTTGGCTTAGTGGTTATAGCATTCGGCTTGCGATCGTAACGTCGTGAGTTCAATTCCCGGCGACGCGTTGTCCTTGAGCAAGACTCTTTATTTCACATTTTCTCCAGTTCACTCAGCTGGCAAAAATGAGTAGTATCTGTATTTCAGAGGGCCAGCCTTGTCACACTCTGTATCACGCTGAATCCCCATGAGAACTGCGTTAAGGGTGTCCGTGGAGTGCTCACCACTTACACGTTAATTTCATGAGCAGGCTGTTCCGTTGATCGTATCAGTTGGGGCCCTCGATGTCGTAACCGATGGAGAGGTCCTTTTTTTTTTACTAGATTTCTTTTCTGATTTACTTATAAGGTAGCTATTTCCATTATCACAATATCTATTTCATCTCTGGGCCCTATAAATTCACTGTACAGGAACTTAGTAAGCAATATGTTTTTACCTTTTTACAGCAGCATAGACTTCCTCTAACACTACAATTTTTAACATTTTAATTAATATTATTGTCATTTATTACTAGTACCATTGTAATCTGGTGAGCCCTAAATCTCTCTCCCTCTAGTCGTATCACGCCCACTGTAGTTTGGGCTATAATTCGAGAACTTCATTATCTGTTACAATCACTTTATTACCATCCTTTCCTACTCTTGGGGAGGGGGGGGGGCAGTCGATTAGATCGACCCTAGAGTTCAACTGGTAATTAATTTATTGACCCCCGAAAGGATGAAAGGCAAAGTTAACCTCGGCGGAATTTGAACGTAATAACAGACGAAATACCTATTTCTTTACTACCCACAAGGGGCTAAACACAGAGAGGACAAACAAGGACAGACAAACGGATTAAGTCGATTATATCGGCCCCAGTGCGTAACTGGTACTTATTTGATCGACCCCGAAAGGATGAAAGGCATAGTCGACCTCAGTGGAATTTGAACACGGAACGTAGCGGCAGACGGAATACCGCCAAGCATTTCACCCGGCGTGCTAACGGTTCAGCCAGCTCGCCGCCTTATTTATTATTATCCAGACCCTCTCGCTTCCACTCTTGCTATCTGATGACTCTGGTCAAAGCTGGTAGTCGGACATGAGATGAAAGTATCTAACATCTGTTATTTTTCATCCCTTACCTTTCTGTCTCTATCTATACATCCTCTAAACCTCTTTCACCAAACATACCCTCACTAGCCTGACTAGTATACATCTATTCTCATGCATCTACCATTCCCTCTTTCCCTCGCACTGTATTATATCATTCTTACTCAATCCTAATTCACTCTCTATTCAAAAATGGAATTGGTAATTTCCATTATCCTTTGCCATCGATTATCATCAGATATTCACCTTTTGAACTGCTAATGGACCTCACCTATAACTTTATTATTTATTTGATCATGGAACTATCTAACACATATACTTTTCACTCTGATTCTTATTTCATTTTTCGACAAACTGAAAAGTACCATCTTCGATTGGGTATATTCTTCATTTTATATTCTCAGACTTCTCTCTCTCTCTCTCCGATGACGGTTTTATTAACCTATGGAATCCTTACCCAATATCATGACACACATGCTTTGCTATTCTAGAAACATCTGTAAGAGACTCTATTTGTTTAAATTCTCTATCTAAATTGCATGTTTTTCGAGTGATACACACACACACAGACACACACATACATATATTCTTTTATTAGTTTCAGCCATCCGACTGGGGTCATACTGAAGGACCGTCTTTTAAGCTTAGCGATCCTATGCCAGGAATTGAACCCGGGCCGCCTGGGTGAAAATAAGCAATCCTAACCACTATATATTGGTTATATATAGATATATATATAATATATATATGTGTGTGTGTGGGGGTGTGTGTGTGGTGTGTGTGTGTATATATTATATATATATTGTGTATATAATATATGTATGTATGTATATATATATATATATATATATATCTATATATAGATATATATAGTATTAATTAATACTCTCTTTACTCTTTTACTTGTTTCAGTCATTTGACTGTGGCCATGCTAGAGCACTGCCTTTAGTCGACCAAATCGACCCCAGGACTTATTCTTTGTAAGCCTAGTACTTATTCTATTGGTCACTTTTGCCGAACCGCTAATTTACGGGGACATAAACACACCAGCATCGGTTGTCAAGCAATGCTAGGGGGACAAACACAGACACACAAACGTATACACATACACACACATATATATATATATATGTGTGTGTGTACATATATACGACGGGCTTCTTTCAGTTTCCGTCTACCAAATCCACTCACAAGGCTTTGGTCGGCCCGAGGCTAGAAGGCACTTGTCCAAGGTGCCACGTAGTGGGACTGAACCAGGAACCATGTGGTTCGTAAGCAAGCTATATACCATACAGCACTCCCACGCCTAATAGTAGAAGTATTTCGTATATATCGATCGGTCTATTTGTCTATCAAGCTACCAACTTATTTATCTCTCTGTCTGTCTGTCTGTCCATCTATCTGTAATACCTATTTACTATTATTCCCACCTTTATACAGCTTTTCTAACATTAAAAAAAAATCTTATAACTTTTGAAACTTTTAAAGCATATATCCATTAACCTTCAATGCTTTAATGGCCGTAATCTTTTGCTTAAATATATCACCCAACCTATTAACAGAAAATTAAACTTCCTACTCTACTAAAACCTTTATTGCATTCGATATCGTCTCACTTTATTTCATTTTCTTCTGTTTCTCCCTCTTTATTGTATCATAATCTGTTTTATTCTATTTTATTTTATTCCATTTTATTCAATTTTTTCTCGTCTTCTTCCCTTTATCTGTCCTACAAACGGCGTTAGTGTGTTATCTTACTAAATCATATAAAGTACTGTGTTGTGGGCATTAGCACAAATCGGTGTTGTCTTGTTTATATTACGTACGTTGCGTCCCCCGTAACTTAGTAGCTCGGCAAAATAAAACCGATAGAATAATTACAAAATTTGAAAAAGAAAAACGAAACAAAATAAGTGTGTGGATATCAATATGTTCGACTAACTCAAGACTTCTCAGCCATTTCTTTTTATCTCTGGACCTCTTTGATTACTATTGGGTGGGTGCATAATTATTGTGGCTTTTTTTCAACAAATTTTATTCAACGAACACAATAACATCATGTAACAAAAACATCTTTAAATGATTATTCCGGAGCATATTCACCATCTACTTCAATTACTGCTTTTCATATGCTTAGCAGACGATCAGACCGTCATTTAAAGATGTTTTTATTAAATACTAGCAGTATCGCCTGGCGTTGCTCGGGTTTATTTTGACCCTTTAGAATTAGAATTTTTGAAAACTAAAAATTTCGTATTATGTTCTCTTTAAGTGAACATTTTTCTGGTTGAAATACACCGAAAAATGGCGACACTGCAGTGAAAAAATCGTAAAAAATAGGGATTTTCATAGAAAAAAAAGCACCTTTTTGATGTAAATAATTTTTGGTCTTAACATGGTCCGATTTGAATTTTATCTTCTACGGAATGAAGAACAGGCCTTCTTCTATCATACTCTCAATTTTGGTCAGCTTGCGCCGCAAGGTCTTGGAGGAGATAGTATTAGTTGAAGGTTACCAAACCTGCCACACACAGACAACTTCAGCTTTATATATATAAATTGTTATTGTTTTTGTTGAATAAAATTTGTTGAAGCAAAAACCGCAATAATTATGCACCAATCCAATATTTTATTCTAGTGGACCTCCAAAAGCTATTCAATGTTTAAAAACTAGTTTTATAAAGGCTTCTTTCAAAATTCCTAAGTTGTTTTTCACACATTAATTTATGAAGATTGGACTATGTAAAACGTTAGGGAAAGAAACCTCGCTCTTTCTTGAAATACATAAAATACATTCATCTAAAGCAACATTTTTTCAAGGGCCCTTAAAATATTATTGAAGATTCCCAATTTACTATTTTGTTATGTGGATCCCCCAAAACCTTATATGGACTCTGAGGGCTATGTGGACTCCGGTTGAGAACCACTGGACTAACTCTACTAGGTGGTGCTCCAGCATGGCAGCATTCTTTACTTGAAAACTGATAAAAGAATAAAAGAGTTAAGCTAGTCTTCAATTCCATGGTACCATTTCTTTTAAGGAAATCAGGTGAAAGCCATTGCTATTCATGTTTATAAAGCAAGACCTTGACGTCAAACTTAAATGGAAATTCTAAACGGTTCCAGGTTTTTGAATTTAATGTTAAAACAATAAAGCTGTGTTAAGAATCATTGCTATTCCTGTTCTTCTTATGGTTTGTCAATCCGACCATGTCATTCCACTCGACTAAATTTATGACATTCAAAAACCATTAAACGAATGACGTCACTGTTCTATCCCACTTTTTTCTATGAATGAATTGGTGATATTTAACGCGACTTTTAAAAACACGCAAACAGTGAATGTAATATCACAGTACGTCCCTAACACAGCGTCCTCTGCCCCAATCTCTCTCTCACTTTCTCTCTTTATCCCTTTCTCTCTTTCTCTCCGTCCCACGCACTTTCATATTCAACATACATGTCCCGCTCTCGTTTCACGTTCCACACACATACAAACGGCACACACACACACACACCACACACACCACACCACACACACCACACACACACATATAATATATATATATATATATATAGCATATATATATTATATATATATATTATATATATATATATATATATATATATATGTTATATATACATATACACACACGAGCATACAATATATATACATCCATATACACGCATATATACATATATACGTTATGTATGTATACATACCATGTATATGCATGGTATATATCACATTTTATATCTATCTATCTATATATATATATATATATATATATATATATATATATATGTGAAGCACAACCAGGGAACGCACAACACACACGTGTGCGTATTTTGATTGTGCAACTCGCCCATATGCATGTATGCGGCGCGATTACATTGTTGCACATATCGAGCCCAACTAGCATGCATATGTACATGTGAGGGGGTACACGTACATGCCGTGCGCGTGTACCCCCTGCATTTATACCCGTGCGTGAATATACCATGGAGACTACCACACAGGTACAAATGTGTATAGTAATGGGAGCCCCATCACTACACTCAATGTATACTCTCACCCATCCGCACGGATTGAAAGAGAATCTCCGGTGGTGTATATGTTGAGGCTTATATGTAGCGCTGTGGAGTTGAACGTCGTTGAAATTGTGAATGAATGGGTGGAGTGGGAATTGTAACCGGGTGGTGGGCTAGCGTTGCTTGGAATAGTGTAGTAGTAAGGCAGGTATCGAGAATAGATTTGGGTTACTGCAAGTTGTTGTTAGAGCTGCTAAGATGAGCTAAAGCTCATAATTGTATATAATAATTATTATGGTAGTTTTATTAAAGAATCCATTCATAATAAATGTTTTTAAGTAGTGTTGGTTTGCCACGTGGATATAGTTTTTAGTTCCATTTATTCTATTTTCCATTCATAATTTTAAATGACGTTTACTTCCATGGCGCGTATCTTTTTTTACATAAGTTATATTTCTATGGTAACGTAATTTGGTTTGGTTTTTTTTAACAGCTAAGAATTTAATTTCACTTCATAATTTGAAACTGACTTGTAAGTATGTATTTTATTTCTCCTTATGTCATATTGTTATTTTTGATATTCTGGTTAATTACGATGTATTTAATGTTGTTT